>NW_010326432.1:0-3776 GCF_000700745.2 Antrostomus carolinensis
CAATCCAAACCATTCTATGATTCTACGAAAAGGGTAAGGAAGCTCACGAGTTGAGATAAAAACTATTTACTAATTAAAATAAAATGATAATGATAACAACAGTGATAACAGACTATACAAATGAGTGATACACAGTGCTCACTGCCCGCTGACCAATGCCAGGGCTGTGCCAGCTATTGATCCCGGAGCCGAGACAGTCCCGAAACCATAACCAAGGAAGAGTGAGCCCGAGTGATCCCCAAGAGAATACCCCCGTCTTCCGGTCAGCCCTGGTTAATATACTGACATGATGTGATATGATATGGAATATCTCACTGGCACATCCAAATGCCAGTTTCGGGTTTTGCTATTCACTGCACTCCTCCCTCCCAGTCCTAATACAGCTGTGAAGCAGCCAAACACTGTGGCCTTGAGCTCCAGCAGCAACTTAAAACACCAGTGCTGTTATCATCGTTCTTTTAATAATGTCTGAACTGAAACACTGAAACTAAAATCCAGCTATTCTAATTACTAAAAAGAAAATTAACTCTATCCTAGCAAAACTAGGACAATACTAAAATTATTTTTTTTAGGTATCAACACACAGCTTACAGTCAGTCTCTAATTGACTCTTTTTTTCTTAGTGTTCTTATCTGATGTGATTTAAATTCTAAAAAATCTTGGGTTTAGTGTAGACAGTCTTGATCCAGTCCTGAAGTAAGACTTACTGCATGACTTTGCATTTCATTATATTGAAACACATCAAATTAAGTTTTATTGCAATTTCCAAGGTCATTCAGTCTTTTTGTGTGTCGTTCTGATCTTTATTTAGCAAAAATATTTACCTGCTACTAAATATTTGGAGTATATGCATAAATTATGACTCTTGTGACAGAGAACTTTTTAATAGCCTAAACTGGTTATTGGTGCTCTTTCTTTCATATGTATAATCCTGCAGGTGGCTACATTATAAACTCATCCATAAGGCTATTTCAGTATCATAACCAACATATTTATCTAGAATAAATGCAGGCATCATAAAACATAGTGAAACAGATATATAACCATGTAGGTGGATTTATATGCACATATACATTGTGTATATGGTTGTTTTTCACTTCTCATATTCCCAGCTATAATCTTCCTCTTGTCATTTTATGCCTTCAGATTAAATCTTGGGTAATACACTTCACATGTACCTGTGTCATTCAGTCTACTGTACATTTTTAAGAGTTGTTTTGTAAGTTATTTGACTGGTTTTCACAGTATATTTTGACTGATGATTGAGAAGAACACAAAGCCAGCCTTGGCACATAATAAAATAGCTAATAGTGGATTTTAGATGTAAGGATATACAGGAATGATAATGCTATGTTGATTGGTATGATGATTTCTGTTGCTGGATATGATTAAGAGAAGATGTTAACCCTAAGCTATTTATATTTTTTTTTCCTAACTGAATTAGAAAATAATCTTTAATCCTAGTTGGTGAAGATAATGGAGGGATCTTTCATGGGCAATAACAAGGTTCAAATATGTGTAGAATGGAAAATACTTATATTACAATACAACTTCCAATAACCTACAGGGCATTTGTGTGATATGAACCCTGAATGCCTGGAGATAAATCAAAAGGAGTTATTAGAACAACCTGACAAGAGTGGTAAAATGGTGACCTTGAAGGTTTATCTCCTCAAAGATGGTTGGATAATAAATATGAGGGGATATTTCTTACTCTCCACCTTCCTGACAGAGAGCTTTTTGCCAAAGCTGATGGAATAGATCAGAAATCAGTGATTTGTTAAGATCCAACTAGAAGACTGAAAATGAAAGTTCCAAACTCCTGCAGGCTGGCATGGACTGAGACAGGATCTACAATGATCTTGCTAGTACTTGGTCATTAAGAAAACAGAAAATACCAAAACTTAGTCAACTTTATTTAATATTGAAATAACATTAATATATGAAAAAAACCCCTCAAAACCCAAAACCAAACCACAAACCAAAAAATCCTAATCACATCTAGTACAGGACTGATTTTAAATATATATATTTGAATATTACTTAGTTGTGGAATAATTACTGGAGGTAATTTGGAAAACAAAACCCAGCATTGCTCACACATTAAGGAAAGGTGCAATGTTGAAGAAGGTCTCAGGGAAGAATGCAACTGGTATGAGAAGACTGCTCTCCAAGGTTGTCTCTCGCAGAGCCTGGTCTGCATATTAATACTGAGGGTAGAAAGGAGTGGAAATTCCTTGACTAAACTCTGTTAATTACTGCAGAAGAGACGCACGATGTTAAGAATCTGATACACTATCTGTTTGCAACCCTGGGCAGACGATCTGGCATGCTTTAGACAATCGCCTTCCTTGTGTGAACTTTGAATAAACTTTGTCATGATAGCACCAAAACTCACCTCCGGCTCAAAGACTAATCAGGACAAAAGTATGACTAGAGTCACTCAAGCTCCATCTTGAAGGTAAAAATAATATAAAAATGGCCCAAAGAAAGGGGGATGTTAGGGAAGATATCATGGACAAGTCAGGGAAGATACCATCACAGACCCCTGGCCTCTGGGACCAGCCAACAGGCTGATCCTCTCTTCCCCCCCATAGGGACGCCTTTAGGTAAGATTTATACTGCCCCAAGAACTTTCTCAGAGACTTAGAAATCTCTAGGTAATTGCTTTCTAACAACCCTTTTGGTAATTTGTAACCTTGATGCTTGTATATACTTCTGCAGACAGTAGTTTATCACTGCCAATCCACATGAATCTGCAATATTCCTGTTGTTTTATTAAAGTGCCTTATTTTCTTATTAAACTGCTGCACGATTCCTCACTGGGTGCCACCTGATAGGCCATGAGAGTCCAGAGACAGTGACTGAATGGCAGGTGCAGGGCACTATCGAGTGAATCCAGCATTAATGCACCTGGACTTGTAGTCCCACATTGAGGAAACTGTGCCTGTTCATAACCAGTCACACTGTTCCCTACTGGACACCACTAAATGCTGCAGGTTTAGCCGTGGGAGTCCATGAATCGTGGGTACGGGAGTGCAACGCACTATTGAGCAAATCCGCTGTTGTCGGACTCATAGGGATGAATTGGGCATCACTCAGGATCTAAGCCTAGAAGCCCCCAGCTCCTCCAATTATCTGAGGATAAGCTGAAATACAAGGGGGTTTATTTCCTGCCAAATTGCACTAAATGCTGCAGGTTTAGCCGTGGGAGTCCATGAATCGTGGGTACGGGAGTGCAACGCACTATTGAGCAAATCCGCTGTTGTCGGACTCATAGGGATGAATTGGGCATCACTCAGGATCTAAGCCTAGAAGCCCCCAGCTCCTCCAATTATCTGAGGATAAGCTGAAATACAAGGGGGTTTATTTCCTGCCAAATTGCTTTACCGCCCTTTCCATGCAACATTAGTGTAGCAGAAACACAAGAAACTGCCAGCCATGAGTTTTAGTTAAGGAACATAATAAAGTACATTTAAGAAAGGTATTAGGCATGTGTGCGTACAACAGTATCTTGGCAGGTAAAAGGAAGCTCTCTGTGCTCCCAGAAAATCAGATGGAAGTTGATTGAACCATGAGGTCTCAACGCCCCAAAACAAGGGGAATAGACTGATCATTTCAAGAATGTGGAAAAGCAAGCTGGAAAGTGGTTACACAGATTTCTTTTACAGTCTTTGGCTAGGTGCCAATCAACTGAACATGTGCTTAAGGCCAAAAAGGCAAAAAAAACCCCTGTGGATGTTCAAAGTCTTACAGAGAAAAAGAAAAATGATACA
>NW_010326432.1:3787-9360 GCF_000700745.2 Antrostomus carolinensis
GGAAAGAAAAAGAGGCAGCTTGTTAATCATCATATTAAGCAGGGAGTTAAGGCTCAGATTTTTCTTATTTCTTTAGATCTCTATGGCTAATCTGTCCAAAAGAGAAGATTCAACTTAGATTTCTTAAGTAACCTCTCATTGACTGGTCAAGTGCTTGATATATCTGAAAATAATTCACTTATTGAAGTTCAATATGAACTTTGTATCACAATATCAGACTGCTCTTTACAGAAAATTTTATACTGTGTGCTGACTGGACCCCGTTCAGCACCCACATTATGTAGTCATTTACACTTGTGAAAAGCAGAACAAAACAACGTTGGTTTGTTCTACATCCATATCACAATCGTCATTTGTATGGATGACTACTTAGGATTCAAGGCAAGTAAGAACTGGGACAAACACAAGCTTTTTCGTCCTGCTCATCTGAATAAGTTTATTTCCTCAAGTCTATAGGAATATTCAAGAAGTTAAGTATTCACTCAGAACAGAAGTTCTGTAGGCTGCGTGGGGGCAGAAACTACCAAGGAATGTTTCATATCAAATTTACACCCAACAGAGTGGGGATGAGTAATTGTTAGGTGAGAAGTTGCTAGAATTTTGTGTTAGCAGTTCTGAGTTCAGCTACAAGATATTATCTAAGAATCAATGGAGAGCTGACTAAGTGACTCAGAAAATTAGTAATGGTTTATACAATCATTTCTAGGTCTACATTTTGTATATATTGAACTTTATTGTTGCAAGTCATCACTAGCTGATGACTCTTCTGCGGTCTGTGAATTCATTGTTTTTCTAGATTTGTTTTAGTGGGTGTTTCATTTAAAGTAACTGCCATGGCAGGCCTTATTTGGCATAGTTGCTCATTACTGCATTAGGAACTGAGATCTGAGTAGACATGGAGAATATAACTGCTCTATCAGCCCTAGAAGTAGGTCTTTCAAAGAAGAAATAAGATGCATGCAGTGTAATATAGAAACAGTTGAAATGGGTTTAAAACCAGCTGAGACAATTGAACTGTCTAGTCTGATACTCCGTATAAGAAACTTAAATTCACCAAGTTTTTTCCTGACTTGACCTTGGTATCTTGTGTAAGTGACTACCAGAAAGACATCCAGAACCAAAATAATCTAGATGTTCCTGCTCTGGCATGGGGATTGGACTAGATGATCTTTCCAGGTCCCTTCCAATCCCTAACATTCTCTGATTCTGTGATTCTGTGTAATCCTTGTAAGATGCCTTTTCCTCTCAGCTGGCTACTGGAAGAGTGAAGGTTCTTTATTGTGAGCACATTATTAAAATGCTTGAAGCTGGATAACACAAATCCAGGTCAGAAGAATCAAGAATCACATTGCTTCCTTTAGCTGTTTATCTCCAAATCAAATGTCTTCCAGTATTTTTTCATTTTCTCTCTAAGAATTGTTTCTATATTTCTAACTGGAATTTGCCTGACTTCAGCTTGCAGTTATTAGTTACGATTATCTTTTCCAAAGAGTTCGGATAGGTCTTCATTATCAAATATTACTTTCCTGTGAAAGTTACTGTGTATCATAGGTAGGTTAACTGAACAATTGTTAATGTTACCAATCTATCAATGAAGTATATGTTGCGCTTGAATTAGTGTTATTGTTTTGTTCTGATGTTTAAATGCTGAACATTTCCTTAATGCTTTGAAATTACCTAGCAAGTTTAGAAGAACATGTTGTCTAACGAAACTCTGTTATGTATGGATAGATAAACAACAGCAAATCACTGACACTTAAATTTTTATACTGCCGTCCCCATTTATGTTGCTGCGTCTGAACCTAGTTGATTATATATCAGTTATTGTGTGAGAATTAGGTGTTTGAGACAATTTTAATGAGTTGAAAAAGCAAAAAAAATATGTTCATTTTACATTTTTTTTTTGTTTTGAAGTGTTGTACATTATTATTAAACTTCCAGTCACGATGTTGGAGTAAAGAGAAAGAGTTCAAACTATTGATATGGCCAGTCCTTTTTCCAGAATTCCAAAAAAATATCTTTTCAAACAAAATTAGGCTGCTTTTATTTAAAAAGCAGTATTTTCATTTGTACACATATTTGTACATATTTTCATTTGCTTAAGAAGCAAGCAAGAGCAAGACAGGCATTTCTGATTTTATTAGAGGCAGAAGTTCTGAAGGAGAGGGTTTCTGAGATTCACTATTCATATTTTCAGATTCAGTAGTTTTTATTAGCTTGAGGGTGACATGGAGATGATAGCTTTGGGAACCTGTGTACATCAAACTTCTGGACCTTCTGAGGAACACCCACTTCTACTTACACACTATATCTGAACTGGACATTTTAGAAATTATGTTCCTGGTTCTTATTTATACTTAGAATTTCCATGAAAAGCCTTAAATTAAATGAATTGGACAAGGCCTTTCTCTTACATTTAGATTGCTTCTAGATGCATCTTCTGCCCACAAAGAAGGCTCAGTCCAATTTTCTCTGAAGACTAAGTTGGTTCTTTCCTTATATATTTTTTTATACAGGTATTAAATCTGGTTTTGACATGACTGAAGGAAATAGTGTTTCCTACTCTCTTTACAGTAGTTTCCATGTATTTTTCATTCCAGTGAGTTTTTTGTCACAAAATCACAGAATTATCTAGGTCAGAAAAGACCTTTAAGATCATCAGGTTCAATCATCAACCTAACACTGATAAGTCCTTGACTATATTATGTCCCTAAGCACTCATTTCAGTGTAACTCAAAGAGTACCTTTGCAATCTCAGGAACACACTATTTACCAAATCATTAATACTGAACATATGTCAAAACCAACACTACGTCTTCCAAACCATATTTTCAAAGGAGATAAGGAAACAGTGTTTTCTTCTGAAATTACTGTTAGACAGGACTTCAGAGGGTAGTTTTGCACAACTGCAAAGGACAAATAGATGCCAAAAATCAAGACTGCTTTAGGCAACATCAAAATAGAATAAGGACAATATCTTCATCCTCAGTACACTTCTGCCTCCTCATCCTTTTTCTCTCTGACAGCCTGTTCCCTTATGTTGATTTCTTCCTTGTGGAGATTAGTGTTCAGCACACCATTACCCACACCCTTTTTGAAAATGATGTCACTTTCTTACTCCTCAGGGAGAGTTCATGACAGAGCCCCAGTGTGACTGATGAATTTGAGCAGATACAGGTCTAAAGGAAAAAAAAAAAAAAAAAAAACATTTGGGAAAATAAGACAGCTCAAGAAACAGGTTGTCAGTTTAGCTTGTAATAGAAAAAAAAGAAAGAATAATGGAAAATGAATGCATAGTGTAATCCTGTCTGCCATATTCTTACAGTTATGGAAGAGCTGTATTTAGTTCCTTGACTCCATCTCGAATTGTTGCTATAGATTTGGTATAATTTTAAATAATCCGTTTGTGGTGTCAGGCACCTCCAATTATATTACAGTGTGCAGAACAGTGTGAAGAAAACGTTAAAGAGGGATTTTTTTTTTTTTTTTTACTCTTCTTAAAACTCAATAAATTATGCTTTTGAAGCATCTCAACAGTGTTACTGTATTTCTGTTATAACAGGTGTTTGTATGACCTTAGAAGCAAAAGCTGGGCTTTGTGCATGTGTTGGTCATGTGTGTTGTCAATATGTGTGTGTGTGCAGTTCAAAACTGATTAGAAACTTCATGTTTATTGAAGTCTTGGAAACTGAAATTATTTTCTTTAAGGAATAGATATAATAATACTTACCTGAATCAGTGATGCTAGACGTAATAAGAAAGTCTAATTTTTACTCTTTGAGGTACTTCTGGCACTGGCTTATCTGATACAGACAGGTAGCCTTTGGAAAATGCCTGAAGACCATCACTTAGCTCAGCAAAAACCATCAGGCAATCTAAACCGGTCTAGATTTACATTCTGATGGCACTAGAAAATACCAGCACAAGACGAGTGTATCACCTGACTCTCACACCATACTTTGCAATGGATGGTTAATGGCAGGGGTCCTCAAACTTTTTAAACAGGGGGCTGGTTCACTGTCCCTCAGACACTGTCGGGGGCCATATTATAGTTTGGAAAAAAATGAACTAATTCCTATGCACACTGCACATATTTTATTTGTAGTAGTGCACAAAAACCAGGAAAAAGAATGCAATATTTAAAATGAAGAACAATTGTAATCAACAAAAACAAATAATATTTCAATGTGAACTATGGGCCTGCTTTTGGCTAATGAGATGGTCAATGTTAGGTTCCATATTTGTCACTGCTAGTCGTAGCAAGTGATGCAAGTGTTCATCAGTTAGTCTGGATCTGATTGGAGATTTCAGATGTTTCATTTGGCCTCTCACCTGCTGCAGGGAGCAGGTCGAGGACAAGGCGTTGGTTCCAGCCCAGTCCAAGCGGCTGCTTGGTTTCCCCCCCTCCAACCCCCAGCGGGGGGTGGGGGCGAGGAGTTCTGTAAATACCGGCGGGCAGGATTGAGGACCCTGGGGGGCCATATCCGGCCCGCGGGCCGTAGTTTGAGGACCCCTGGTTAATGGGTTCATGAGCATCGGGACCAGGAATGAATTTGATTCATAACTCCAACAGCGTTGATGCTCTAGTTACTCTTTGGTGCTAGTTACATGAATCGGGAGGATAGAATTTTACTCTCTTTTGAAACACAGTGCACCATGGCCTTTGGGCAGTTATATGTTAGAATTACATCTGAATGCAGGAAACTAAGCTAAACCACAAAGTTTGTATTTCCTCTGTCTCAGCACATTTTTAAATTCAAATATGAATGTAAATGCTTTCTTAAATAAGGGTGTCTTTGCTAATTTGAGCTGTAATGAAGATAACAAATTTTAATGAATGGTGTGATTTTTCCTCTCCCCAAATGTATTATTCAAAACACTTTATTTTTCATTGTTCACTAAGATGGAATCAAATAAACTATAAACATCTTCCTGCTAGAATAAGATTTTTATAAGCAGACTGTTTAAAGTTTTGGTGTTTGGGGGGTTTTTTTTGTGTGTTTTTCTTCCCCTCCTGACCCAGCCTACTTTTAAAAACCTCAGTGGATAGAGATTTGGTAACTTTTCTTCATAAAATATTTTATATTTTAGTAGAAGCGACTTTGACATGCTTTTTTCATCTCTGTTTTCCCATTAAGAATAGTTTTCTGGATCTTAAATTGGTAAGTAGCGTTCACTGTAAATTCTTATACAAAGGTTTAATAGCTATAATAATTCTTACAGGATCTAGACTTTTAGCCTGATTGTCTACAGGTGTATGGAAATTGTGTAGAATGTCATATCTCCATTTTCTTAGGTCATCCTTTAGCCAATCTATATGTGTGGGTATTCCCTGTGAAAGATTCTTGTTAGTACAATAACTACTTTAAGAGGTGGTTATTGCTACTATTATCACATATTTAAAATTATGTTACATGAGCATAATTTCTTCCTTGAAACTGCCTCATCAGATGTCCTTTGTTAGACCAATTACTAAAACTGGAAGCATATGACAACTTTGGGTATATATAAACTTATTTGGTTCTAAGCTTGACTATTAATTCAACAGTCCTGGCTCACTGGAGAGGTCCCAT
>NW_010326433.1:0-61430 GCF_000700745.2 Antrostomus carolinensis
CCCTTGAGGGACCCCACTAGATACAGGTTTCTGGTAGATTCAGTATTTATCCAGAAAGGACTTCAGTTCTGAAGAGTTCTTGGACATCACCGTGGAAAGTCTAATGATGGAAGAGTGGTTTGGAGTGTTATGACAGCAAGGGAAGACACTGGAGACAAAACCCAGACTATCTACAAAATGAAACAAAACAAAAAGCATCTGTAGCTTCCTGTTTCTGTAGACAAATGCCGTCAGATTCAGTGAAGTTTCTGAAATAGGACTGAAATGAAAAATAGCTCATTCTTGAAGCTCTGGGTAGCTGTGCAACAGGATAAAAACATCTAGCAGATGTATGTGAAGGCTTGGAAAAAGTCTGTTGCACATTTTAGAGTCTTCAGAACGAAGTTATGTACTAAGAAATTCCTGCTTTCATTTAAGTAGTTTTTCTAAGCTGCTAGTTACCAGCTAATCTAAATGATCTAATAAAAAGATGTGGTGAGAGAAAAATAATTTTCTGTCAGTAGTAAATATGCTAGCAGTATACCAAATATGTGTACTGTTTTCCTATGCACCATTTTGACATACCTCAAATATTAAGTGTCAACCTCTAAGTATGTGTACAGAAGTTTTGGGAAAATGAATTTCCAATATACCAATAAAAATATGTGCTTTGGATAGTTTCTAGCTTGATCATGCTAATGAGACTTTATATAGAACTGCATTTGAATACATATAATTCTACTGAAGTAATTTGATTTTTTTTTTTTAATGAAAAGTTGAGTATATTAAAGTGTTACATGGAAAATTCTAAGCAATAATGGCACTGCTGCTTTTTCAGATACTTTATTAGGAACTTGCAAGTGACTTGACATCATGGTAGCTCTTTCCTTGAAGATCTGTGTCCGCCAGTGCAACGTAGTGAAGACGATGCAGTTTGAACCATCCACTGCAGTGTATGATGCCTGTAGAGTTATTCGTGAACGAGTGCCAGAGGCCCAAACAGGGCAAGGTGAGTTCTTGTATTTGTCATTAGTCAATTAATTGGCTGAATTGAAAATAAATATAGACCTATGGGGCTTTTTTACACTGTTCTTTTCCTCTATTTGCCCTTCAGGTTGGAGGGTTTGGTTATATTTAAATCATAAGGCTTAAAGCAAATTGTTTATTGAGTTTTATGCACAGCTCTCTGCCTTTAGGGCTGTTTTGAAAAATCTTGTCTGAACTGTTAGAAAATCTTACCAGTAAAGGACAATATTACTATCACTTAGAAATTCTTCTTCTTTGCAGGAATCATTAGGAAGTCTAGTTACAGAGCTTCAATTTTCAGATACAAGCTGTGCATTTTTACCATCTCTCAAGACAGTAATTTTGAACAGCTGTTGAATTAAAAGATGTTGAGTAATAAATATCCCTAAACATCACAAATCCCATAGGATAGCCTAGGAACTCTCCTCAGATTATACAGTAGGGCTTTTCCTTTATATGTGATTGCAGTGCAATTATGAAGTTCAAACAACTTTATGATGTTGAGTGATGGACAGAAGTAAGGTTACTAACATATCCTTTCCCTTTCTTTGTGGCTGTTAAATTGTGTGTGTTTGCCTGTTACTTTGGCAAACTCAGTGGTGCAGTACAAGCTCGTCAAACTAGTTCCTGCACAACAGAAAATGTAGTAGTCCTGTCAGGTGTGCACAAGCTTGCACGCTGGCACAAAGGTGGCTGTGATGTTAACGTGCAAGTTGCACAGCTACTACTATTTCATTACTAAGATGCATCCCCCAGAAATGAATATCCGAGCAGTCTGTGCTTGTTTGGTAATTCTGTGCTCTGTGCAAGGCACCTTGTGTGCTTCTAAAGGTCACAACCTGTTCAGAGGCACAAATTCTAAAATTTTACTTAACTGATTCTGTCCTGAGTTTGTGTCAGAAACATCTCTGCGTACGGATCTCTTGGCTTTTCAGGGGAATTTTTAATTAAAGTCAACAGGAAAAGTATTTTTCCTACTCAGTTGGTTTTGGCTTTGGTTTTTTGTTGGTTGGTTTGTTTTTTGGGGTTTTTTTGAAAGATTCTTCCTTCAAAATTGTGTATCTGTAAGTCAGTTACATTTTTATTGAAGTGTAAGGTCTTTTATAAACTTGCATGAGAAACAATGTGTTTAATGTAAATGCTGTTAAATGTAAATTGCATGATGTTTAAAGATGAAACGTGTCCAAAAATTGTAGCTATTTTTACCTGACTTTCTGATCAGAGGGTCAGAGCATAGGGCTGAATGTAAACAAGGTACCATCCCTGCACTGAGCTGTTGTAACTGGCTGTGAGCACACAGCTGGCCAGCTTGTATAAAAAAAGCCATCAGCTTAAACTGTAGAACTGCAATTAGAGCAGGCTCAGCTCATGAACAGTAGTTTATGCTGTTTGTGATAGTGAAGTGTACTCTATGTCAATTCTTTTTGCATATGTTCATCAAAGTGAAGCTTTGTATGGGCCTTAAGTTGACAGTCATGGTCCTTCATTTTGTATTCCTGGAGTTTAGTCTTTGAAGCCTAAGCCTGAGTTTGAGACAGTGAGATTTTTATTTACTTGTGATTCTAAAAGAATCAATTGGCATGTGTTTAGCCTGCAATATATGCAAGTTTTTCCTGAGAGTGTTATTATGGATATAATTCTAGAAGCTTTATGTTTTTTTTAAATGCCTAAACCTGAAGCAGCTACCAAAAAAATTCCAGAGTTTAGCATGAGCTCAGTATGTGAAGGGTTGAAAACAGACTGGATTTTTTTTTTTTTTTTTAAATAGAACTACTGCTTGAAATAGTATACTGTGGTTCAGCCCAAACTGTTTGTATTTTTGGATAGTCAATTCCAAGGTGGGATGTATAAGCATTTAAAAGAGGTTATCTTGAGATGATGTAATCACAAATATAATACAAATTACACAGTAGATGTGACATGTTCTTGCTTAGTGAAGCTTTTGTTCAAGCCTTTGATAAAGCCTCCTCTACCCAGCTATCTGTTGCTAAGCTAGATACTTTCTGAAGCACAGAAAAAAAATTCTATCCAAGTTCATTAAGAATGGAAGGTAAATGTAATAGAAGCTTAACCCTGAAGCTGAATAACCTTGAATAAAACCATGTTGGCTTTATTAGATTTTATATTTTCCAGTGAGTCTCTGCCTCTTCTGTTCCACAGCCTCTGACTATGGATTGTTCCTGTCAGACGAAGATCCTCGAAAAGGTATATGGCTGGAGGCTGGAAGAACGCTGGATTATTACATGCTGAGGAATGGGGTATGGTACAAGTCTATTGCTTCTTTCAACCATATGTTTTTAGAAAACTTGTTTCCCAAGTAGCAAGAAGAATGTTTAGCAGTTGGAGGGATAGGAGGGGTTTGAGTCTGTTTCTGAAATTGGCCCACTTCTCTTCCTTGCTGTGCCTCAGTAGTTAGATGATTTTTTTTTTTTTTCCTGCATCTGGTGATGACTGTGAGCTCCTGTGGCCAATAGTGTCTTCATAGAATGATTAACAGAAAGATTAAAAAAAAAGTTTTGTATTAAGCTTTATATTTGAGGTGACCTTGCATTATAGTGTAAGTTTTTTGCATACTAAAGATGATGAAGTCATACTTGCTGACATTGTGGCCGGCTTGCTTATAACCAAAAGGCATTGCCATCCTTTTTAAATGCTAAACTAGTCTTTTGCAGCACAAAGGTACTTCAGTCTGTCCTGCCTTGTCTAGGTTTTGGTCTTGCCAGCTAGGACAAGTTCTTGAAAAATGACATTGGCAAAACTAAAAATAGTCACTTCTCAAATTTGTTACATGAATAAGTTTGCCTATACTCTAACAAAGGAAAAATCCAGCTTGAAAGGTGGGGAGGGAGGCCTGTTTTAGGCATCTAAGTTAGTGGGTTGGCTTGCTGTGTCTTCCAAACACATTTAGAAACCATACTGTTTACTTTCTAGGATATATTGGAGTACAAAAAGAAACAGAGACCTCAGAAAATACGTATGTTGGATGGTTCAGTGAAAACAGTCATGGTGGATGATTCTAAAACAGTTGGTGAATTGCTGGTTACCATTTGCAGCAGGATAGGTAAGATTTGGGGACCCACATGCGTAAGAATTTGTTTTTCTGCCATATTTGCATCTTGTTTCTTAGGATGTTATGCGTATTACTGGCTAGAAATTGGCACATATGTTAAAAAACTATTTAAATTTGTTATCAGTTAACAATTACTGAACACTTTTGAAATCAGTTGTCCAGGTTTTATGAAATTTGGTAGAGTTAGCAACATCCTTAAACTTCAGTATTTAGCAGTTGAAGGCACAAAGTTATCTGACAGTGCAGTTATAATTTTTTTAAATTGTATGTTACCTTTTACATACAATTTCCTGCCATGTGGTAGAGAATTAGAACTAAATTTATACTTAATTTTAATGGGATAAAAGATAAATACTGCTAACTTTGAAATATACCTAAACTTAGGGTTCTATGTTGTTATGATTAAGAGTTGATCACGCTGCCATATAAGCTTTGAAATGACATATGGAAGCCATCCAGAACAGCTGGTCAAAAATGTGTCATATTGGTTATAGTCTGTCTTTGTATTTATCTAAATAGCGACATTCTGGAAAACTAATTAATATTTAACTCTAAACATGTATCCAACATGAATTAGTTTAAATCATCTTAAACCCTTGCTTAATTCTCATTTAGAATTATAGTGGCCTTAATTTGATATAGATTAATTTACTTGTGAAGTGAATTAAGCTATATTTCAATTATTCCATTTCATTTTTGTTTGAGTGTTTCTATGCTGGATTCTAATGCTCTGTAACTAATGTACTTGAAAAATTAGTTGGACTTATTTTTCATTAATGTGGTCATGTAGGTGAGCATTTAATTTGCTTTCCTGTATAACATGAACATGCTTTAGTGGGAAAAACCAAGGAGAACAAAGAAATGAGAGCAACTTTGCACACATGCTTAATGTTGTGAACTGATTTTTGATTTTCATGTAAAGTTTATAAGACAACTTGAGTTTTAAAACTAAAAATTCATATATTTCACATGGCTTCCTCAGTCTTGTCTGACACATTTCTTCTACACATCGTGGGCAAGCTGAAATCACTCAGTCCTCAAGAAGCAATTGTAGGCATCCATGAAAGGAGATTTACTATGGTGTGTCTCCATTCTGGAATTTACTGCTACTTTAAATTCCATCATGGTTTTAAACTGTCAGCTTCTCTTGGTAGATAGCAAAAACCGCTTAATATCTTTCTAAAAGTGGCACATGCAGCATAGGATGAAAGAATGATGTATTTGAAGGATAATGCTGGATACTGGGGAGATGTCCTGAATGTGGAAGTCATAGATCATTCTTGGGGTCTCCTTCCCCTTCATCTGGAATATCTTTACTATACTTGAAATTAACCATTGGTGGTTTAATATATGGAAAAGAATATTTCATCCATCCTAAAATGCATTCCATTTTTATTGTTACAAACACTGGATTTATTTATAATTCCAGGAATAACAAATTATGAGGAATATTCCTTAATCCAGGAGAGCATTGAAGAGAAGAAAGAAGAGAGTACAGGAACGCTTAAGAAAGATAGGACATTGTTACGTGATGAAAGAAAAATGGAAAAACTGAAGGCAAAGCTTCATACAGATGATGATTGTGAGTAGTGTATTCCAGGATTAATCTTCCACAGTATAGTGCAAGAGAATCATACAGGAATGCATTTCTTTAGATTCTTTAATGTGTCTCAGTTGCTCCCTACATGTATTTTGCATCCTTTTACCTATAATGTCATGTACTACTGAGTATTTTTAAAACTAGATAAATGGACAAGTTATTGCCTCTATCTATAAGAGTTTGCAGGTCTTTTGAAGTGTTTTTTGTTACTTTTTTGGTAGGGAAGTTGTAACTTAAGTGTGAAGGGTCATTTATTTAATTACTATTTTCTCCCCTTCATTAAAGTTGGATATATAAATACTGATGGCTTTCAAGCCATCAAAAGGTAGTTTTGTCTTTGAAGGTACACATTTTAAGTGTGAATGGAGTTTGTCAGAGTAGAAAGACACCATTTGATTTGTTTTTTTGTATAAAGTCATGGGAACCATTTCTTTCTCTTTTATATGAAGGCACTAAGATTAACTGTGACTGGCAGGAAGATATTTTAAAATTGTATTCAGGGATAAGAAAACTGAACAGAAAATTGGTTTTAGGGGGAAAATCAAGTAAACTTTTAAGTAATTTTGCAATGAAGCTTTGAAGATCTAAATTTAGTAATCGGGTGCTACTTGTAGTTGTTTCTTCAACAGTATTGTGTTTTATGTAAATTCTTGCTTCTCAACAGTGCTGTTCTCCAGCTCTTGTTTGTTGCAGCCTTCAACACTGACTAGAAGCAGAAATGAAAGCAACATTTTCTGCAGTTTCTCCCTCCAGTGGAAATGCCAATTATCACATGATTTTCACAACAGCTATTAACACTGGCAATTCTGCATATTTAACAGCATGCATGTTTGTGGTTCTGTTACAGTAAACTGGCTAGATCACAGCCGAACATTTAGAGAACAAGGAGTCGATGAAAGTGAAACACTACTGTTGAGACGGAAGTTCTTTTATTCAGACCAGAATGTAGATTCAAGAGATCCTGTTCAGCTTAACTTGCTTTATGTTCAGGTACAGTATGTGGACCAGAAGTATGGGTTCTACCTTGTCTGAGGAAACCTGTGTATTTTAATTAGAAAAATTTTGTTTCTGAAATATTTGGTC
This sequence comes from Antrostomus carolinensis, assembly GCF_000700745.2. Classification (NCBI taxonomy): domain Eukaryota; kingdom Metazoa; phylum Chordata; class Aves; order Caprimulgiformes; family Caprimulgidae; genus Antrostomus; species Antrostomus carolinensis. The sequence continues at coordinate 6,759 of NW_010326433.1, forward strand.
TTGTAGAATTCTAGTTTTGTATGTGCTTTGACTTTACTTTTTTGCCTGTACCTCCAAGAACACATGATAGTAGACAGGCTTTGCTGATTCTTTTTAATCAAATATTTTCAAGACAATAATGGAAACTCAAACAAAAAAATCTACTGACTTTCACATCCTTGTTTCCTTAAAATTCATTAATGTCTTCAGTCTTTTAAGTTGTTCTTGTTAGTCCTCCTCCCCATTCTCTTCTATAGGTGATGCTTTCTCTGTACTATGGAATCTCAAGTCAGTCTTGCAAACAGCCTTCCACTTCTCATTTTTTTTTCTCTTTTACCTGATCAGTGAGAGAGTTTCTTCTGCCACTCTCTTTCCAGTCTTCAATGCAGACAGCACACAAGGCAGGCAGGCTTCCTGTTCAGAATGGATCATATCATGTAACACGGTGGGAGTCCACCTAGGCAGGTTCCCCCCAATGTTAGAGGTACTCTCAGCAAAGCTGGGAGTTTTATGCAGAAGATATTGGCCTTCCAATACCTGAAGGGGGCCTACAAGAAAGCTGGGGAAGGACTTTTCATAAGGGCAATTAATGACAAAACAAGGGGAAATGGGTTGAAGCTGAAGGAGGGGAGGTTTAGATAATCTAAATATTAGGAAGAAGTTTTTCACTGTGAGGGTGGTCAGGCACTGGAACAGGTTGCCCAAGGAAGTTGTGGATGCCCACTCCCTGGAAGTGTTTAAGGCCAGGCTGGATGAGGCTTTGAGCAACCTGATCTAGTGGAAGCTGTCCGTGCTGATGGCAGGGGGGTTGGAACTAGATGATCTTTAAGGTCCCTTCCAATCTTAACCATTCTATGATTCTGTGATTCTAAGATAATATTTAACTGAAAGCTCCAGTGCAGTTGCCTATAATGAAGTCTGAAAAAAGTAGGCTTTTAAACTCTTTAATGGGGTTGGCTTTTTTTTTTTTTTTAAGAAAAAAATGACAGTTAATGGAATGTACGGTTGTTATACTTGCAGCTGATTGAAATGGGATTGCTCTAAATTACGTTTTAAAACTCTGAGGGGAAAGATAAAGATGAAATTGCTTGTAAGACTGCATTACATTTTTCAAGTATTTTAGAAGACTATCACACTGAGCTGTTCTCCTGTCACTTAAATACCTCTTTCAGGCCACTGTTATGATAGTATGTGTTGATACTGCCTTGTCGTTGTTTTGTCTGTATCGATAGATGAGCCTTCTATTGCCAAAGCTATAAAGTCTGTCATCTTCTATGACCACTGCAGTTAAACAAAAGGAAGAAAAATGCTGTTTGCCTTCTCCTGTTACCATGTCTATAATAGTAATCTCATTTTTACTTACTAGTTATGCAGATCATTTTCCTTGTTATTACAAGGTGGCAAGGTAAAAGCTTTTAAATATGTTTATGTACACACACATATATATTTATATATCTGTGTGTATGTATGTGTACATACACGTAAGTGTATATACACGTAAGTGTATATACATATATTGTTTTATATACACAGGTATGGCAGGAAATGAGTGTCAAGTCCTATTTGTGATTAAAGTTGTTACAGTTTCAGTAAGTCTCTGTAGATATTCACCAGAAAATAATCTAGCTAGCCCTTTGTTTATTTTATTAGTTGTAAACACATCTAGAATGGAATAATAAAGACATTCAGACAGAAAAGCATGTTGCTGGATTCTTGGGCTGTGTTCAAGCTTTTGAGGAATTTCGGAGATGTAATAGTTATTTTGGATGTCCCTGATTTGTCTTTGCTTACCTCCTGTAGGCTCGCGATGACATTCTGAATGGTTCCCATCCTGTCTCCTTTGAGAAGGCCTGTGAATTTGGAGGCTTTCAAGCACAGATCCAGTTTGGACCTCATGTAGAACACAAACACAAACCTGGATTTTTAGAGTAAACACTTCTATCTTCTAAATTCGGGTGCCCTCAAGTGTAACTATTGTTGAGTTGTTACAGACTAAGTGTATTTTAGTACTCCAGACAGAGGTAATCAGATTTGGTGTGTTTTCTGTAGCAATCTCCCTGTGAAAGGAGCCTTATTGCACAAATCAGCAACCCTAACTGATGAGAGGACCTTTGTCAGTGGTTTATTGGGCAGCACAGGGCACCAGGTCCCCCCAGGGTGACAGTTAAATGCACAGATGGATTCTCCAACCACCTGGTAATGTGGGAGAACTGGGATTTTATTCTTGCTTAGAAGTCATCTTCTGCCTGCATTTAGTAATGCCATGTGTGAATTAAGCATACATCAGTATATATCATGGATGTTTGATTTGCTAGGAAAGTACGTGAATGGAAAGATGCTTTCTTGCTTGAATAAAGTTAATATTGCTGTGTGTAGAGATTAAATTTTCCAGACTTCTTAGTGGCGTTAATCAGTTGTTCAGATTCACCTTCTCATGCTTACAAGTGACCCACCCTTTAACCTTTATTGTGGTACGTACTTTACTACTATTGCCAGGGCAAATTTAGTTTGACTGGAATTTAGACGTCCTATTTTTCTACGGATTTGGATTTTCTCATCAGTTTGCCTGCAGGAGAATTAACAGAGGGCTGGAATCTGAAAAAGGGAATGTAGGAAGGTGGAAGAAAGCTATTTACTGCACAATCCATCAAGCCTTGCCTACATATGAGGCTCATAGATATCTTAATGGGATGCACAAAACAATGGGTGCGTATTTGGTTCCTGTCCTGTTCCACGGGCCAAGTGCTCAGCGCTGACTCTTATACTTCCTTTGTGAGCCTGAGTCTGGGATTTTCTGTGTCTCAGGGAATCACTTAAAATCTTGGCTTGCTTTGGAACATGCCATCTTGCAACACTGGTTGTTTCAAACACTTCACTTTTGAAAGGTTTTCTTGAAGTAGCAGTTCAGTTATGCAAACAAACCACGTGAACAAATATCTTCCAGTTCCAATTAATAATCAGCTTTTCTTTGTACTGTCTGTTTGTCTGCTACCGATTTGCCCATTAACCTTTCCAAATAGAGCTACTGATATGGAGACCCAGCGTAATAGGTTCAGTGTACTTTTGGTTCTTATTCCCTAGAACTGGCATCAGTTACGCAACAATCTTCCTCTGGGATTTTCCGTTGTCTATCTACTCTTCCCTTCTCCTTCCACTCACTCAGGAGTATTCTTGCAGCAAACTGTTAGGGTATTACCTCATGACAAGCTAGTGTTGTGTCATGGTTATGATTTCAAGAGATAATGTTCTCAGCAATAGTTGTTTTTAATTTTTAAAGCAATAATTTCCCACAAACTTAAGCAGCAGGTTTTGCAAACTGCTGTGTAGAGTTCAGTTGCTTAAATATTTCTGGGTTTTTCTAGGTGTTCTACTTGGTCCTTTCAGTGTAAAGTGTTTGGTTTGGGGGTTTTTTTTAGACCCGTATAGTAACTGTATTTTATGGTTGACTGCAACTGCTGGCTGGATGATATTTCTGCTTTGTGTGTGATGTTAGATAGTTTGAAGTCCATCACAGAATAAATTCATCACACATATAAAGTGCTTTTTGTTAAATCCTAGTAGAAATGAAAGGTATAAATAACTGAACTGTATGTTAGAAAGAGAACATTACTCCAGCAGAAATAATTTAGATTTGATTTTTTTTCCCCCATTTAAATGGGCTTTGACTGTATTAGGATCAAGCCTTGCAGGTCACTTGCTGTCCTGGTGTATAATAAGTTTCATAAAATTAATGATTTCTGATTTAGAAGTAATTATTGCTTTTGCCCTCTGTAGAGGAGCTTGGTCCAGAACTGTAAGTCCCTAGTCTGGAGAAAGCTTCAATTATACATGTTTATGATTTAGTGTTGTATGCATTTGGTTGTACAGTAGCCTTTGTGACAGCTTTTTTGTGAAAACTCATGCTTTCGTTTTTTGAGTGTAAACAAACCAAGTGCTCCTGACTCATGAACAATATATATAAACAGGATATATTTTTTTCCTGAAAATGCATCTCTTGTCTTCTCAGAAAAACTTTTCGTTTTTTCTTGAAAAAGATGGAGCTTTTTTTAAAATTTCATCTAACTACTTCCTACTCTTTTGATGAACACTAATTGTTTTCAAGTACGAAAGTAATAATGTTTTATATAAACTCTATGCTGTAGCTCAGTATGTGAAATACATTTGAGAAGTGTCCATTCACTCACCACTGAAATCTGAACATGCTACACATTCCCTTAAGGAGATCTGTCAGCTCATACAGAAAATAGCATGTAACAGAATAGTATTAGTATCTCATAGCATTGTTTTGGAAGAGCTTAGTTTAGTTTGCCGTGTCTGCAATATGTTTATCTAGAGGGATCTTTTGTGTCATTTTTTGTCATTGGTAAATGATTCTTGGCACAGATGAAGGTTATTGCCTGCATCTTGCTAACGCTTGGCTGTTGGAATTTCCTTGAAGCTCATGCCATAGCAAATTGCGGAAGTTGTTAAAACTATCAAATTTCAAATAGTCCTTCTTCATGCCCTTCCTCATACAGCTGAAGTTTTGCATTGCACCTGCAAAGGTACATGGTTCAAATTTGCTGAGAGAATACCTAATAAAGAACTCGTACTGTTTACATGCAGATGGGAAAGGAGCAGCTAAAACTGCCCACCTATGCTTTTTATTTCCAAGCACACTTGGTGACCAGTAAACTCAGTTCTTTAATCTAGTCTTTTTTACTTTCTTAAACTGTGTTTTTCAAGAACACTGGATATATCTTTATGCTAATGAAAAGCAATCAATATTTTGATTTGTGTATAATTATACTTGTGTATAATTTTTTTAAGAACTGTAGGACCAAAGTCACAGGAGATTAATTTAGATACTGCTTGCTATTAGATGGATTTTTTTTACTGAGTCCATTGTCCGTTGTAATAATGTGTAATTAAAGAGATTAAAGAAGGATAAATTATAATTTACTCCAAATGTTTTTGCTACCTCCATTAAACAAGCTGTGAAATAAAGTGAAGCTGTTGTTTGCTACATCATAAAGAAACTATCTTGATTATAGGTCACATTAAAATAATTTCTATCTATCTACAAATAGCATTTCACCCTTTCAGTTGAGGGTGATTACTTGTCTATTGATTGAAAAATAATGGAAAGTGATAACCAGGAAAAAGCATCTGATATAAGTGCCAGCTACATGTGTAGGAGTATATCAACTGGTGTTTAGTGGACAAAGCACAAAGTTTTCTTAACTCTTGCTGCTTAAGAAACTCCAAATAATGTTTGCTCATCAATGCCTTCTTAAAGTGTATATTAGTTAAGTACTAGAAAGTAAGTAGACATGCTTAAAAATGTAATTGTCTTGATAGTTGAGAAAATTAGCTGTAGTTAATAAAAGATGAGAATTGGAAATGTGTTGATAACTATTATTTTTCTATATAAATCCATTTCCTGAATTAAACTGGTTTTAACTCAGGTTTGTTTTTTCATTTGCCTTGGAAGTTAATTTAACCAAACTGGTTTGAACCTATTAAATTCTGTATAAAAGCACCAGTTGTTTCAGAATAAAGGTAGCAGCTTTTTAGGATGATAATCTGTATTCAGTTCTTACGTACAAAATTAATTTGGCTCTCAGGCCTTCCCTATCTCATGATGTGTCTGTGTAAATAGGTACTGCAAAGAGGTTTCATTATCATGTATTTGTGAGATATAACTACTGGAGTATTGGAAGAAAGATTAACAAGGACAGATGTTCCTTGATTTATATTGCTTTTCTGGAAAGAACAAAATGAATGATCTCACTACTGAATAGTATTTTTTAAGAAAACACAAAATCTTTATATAATCTTTGAGTTATTTTGTTTGTTTGTCTGCGATGGCAGGCTTTTGTGTTAAAAACAAAAACCAAACACACTCATCTCAAAAAAACCTCACCAAAAACCAAACCAAAACAAAAACCCCACAGAACCAAGCTGACCAAATTTTTTGCCCACCTTGTTTAAAAAAAATCCATCCTTATCAAAACTTGTAACTTGCCATGGTAGCAGATAGTTCTGTCTTTCTGTGTTAATAGTGTGCTTGCTTACTGAATAAATGAAAATGAGGAGGAGATTCTCTAGTGTTTTACTGTGATTGTTGGTAATCCAAAGCAGGAGGATTCCTAAAAAACATTTTTCTTTTTTTAACTGTGGAAGTTTCTTCAAGTTAAAAATGAGCTGCTGAGTATATGACAGTGTTCCATGTGTTTCCATTGCTGTTCCAGATGGAAAGGTGCAATCCAGAAAAGAGCTTATGTTTGTTAAAGCATAATGTTGATATGTCTTCGAGTTGGGGTAATGTTTGACTGAGATAAAGAGTTTGTTTTATTATACAGCAGGGAGGTACAGGTGAGGTGTTTAAAGATGCTTTCTGACTAAATGCTATAATGGGGGCTGAACTTGCTTAGTTTACATAGTATTCTGAGACCCTGAATATCTGAGTGCTTCAGAAATTAGGACTGATTATTTATAACTTTGTTTTTGAGATAGTGATTGGTATTAAGTGTCCACTTAAATGGCTTTGCAGTTTTTCAGTAAAATATTAGTGTTCTAACATTTCTTGGAAGACACAGAGGAAGAACTTGGTCCTGCATGTCAGTAAATCAAAGTGCTACTGGAAAGTAATAAGTGTCTAAACTCAGACACAGAGCTGGCTCAAGCTTTGATGTCCCCTTCTTCCTTCAGATTATGAATGTATTTGGATTTAGATGTGAACCCCTCTGAGCTGCTGAGAGACATCATATAGTTTAAGAATGGAAAGTATCCCAGCTATTATTTACTTTTGATGACTTTTCAAAACATGAAGAAGTATTAATTGGGATGTAACTGAAGAGTTTTTCTTAGTTATGCAGGGTGTCCTTTTGCTCTCAGCATACTTAGCCAGAGTTTTGTTTCATTGTATAGGTATTTTATGCCCATTTTAGGAAGCTTGGGGGACTTAATGCTAATAAAGGAGCATGGAAAGTGTCCCTCCTCAAGAAGGCACCATTAACTATGGAATTGTTGTTGTTTTGTTTTTTTCTAGCCTAAAAGAATTCCTGCCTAAAGAATATACCAAACAAAGAGGGGCTGAGAAGAGAATATTTCAGGTAATTGTGAAGATGCAAATTGTACTTTAGTTTCACTTCCTTTATAAGAAAAATAGGAGCTTTCACAACTGTATACTCTGTATATACTTGAATTATGTAACTATGAGAAAACAAGGTGTAAAGAATCTGACAGCTTTTCCTTTCTTTCTTCAGCAGATTTATTGTACTGATTCTTTTTTCTTCATGGATGATTATTCAGTGCACTTTGTTGAAAGGGGGAGAGTGAATATTCAGTATTCTTAGGACCTTTTTCTCAGTTGCATTGAAATGTAAGGATGTGTATTTGTACTAAAATAAAAGCACACTTAGGAAAACTGGTTTTAATCTCATGCCTTCTTTACTCAAGCATGAGCTTCAAGTAATACAGATTTCTGCTAGCTAATGCTTGAGTTGCGTTATGTGTCTGGGAATCACACAGTTGTAAAAGACTGAAGCGGTTGAGTACAGAATGTACTGATACTCTTGGAAGTCGTCTCAGAGTTTGAGTACTGTAGATGCACTGAATACTTATGCCTACTGAAATACAAGTGGCAGTACAATATAAGTTGGAAAATTCTGAGGTCAACAGTTGAAATCAAGTCATACAGTTTCAGGAAGGACATACTACTGATCTGTAAGCTCAGCTTGGGAAAGTTGAAGAGCAGGAACAGGTCACATACTTTCCTATGTCTGTTACACTCCCAGTCTAGGAATTCAGCAGCTCAGTAAGTCTGTTACCCTTGGAGCTTGTAGTCCTTCCTCGTAGATGAGGACGTCTGATCCTTTCCTGTACACCCTTAGCTGGTGGCAGCGATGTTGCAGGTTAAGCAAAAAAAAAAGATTAATTCACTTGAGTATTACTGTTGTGCTATTCATAGCATGTGATTTTTTTTTTTCCCATATAAAATATTATCTATGAGTAGTTTTAATCATTACATACTTCAGTGCATGGTCAAGAAGTTCATCAGTGAGGGAACTGATGCTGGGCAAAAATACAACAGCAAGGTAGAATAAGAAAGCTGTCTTTTTGAAAAATGAGCTGTTTCCTTGAGTTATAAAAATCTTGAGTTTGGCAGGTGATTTTTGCCAAATTTTCCATCTGCAATGACTACATTTGGGCTTCTTGCCCTTTTGGGATCTTGGTTGTGTTGTCTGTGCTGAAGTTGACAGATATCATCAGTCTATGTCTTTGGGATGAAAAGGGTTTTTGGAGTTGCAGTTTCTCCTCCCAGTGTTCCACTGTGGAACGTTGTCGAGATGGTAACTTAAACTGGAGTGGGAAAGTGTTTCTTATGTTCTTGGTGCTCCCTCTGCTGCCATCAGTCATCATGAAAGAAGTGGCAACCAGCAGTTCAGAAGAATGTGAGGGGAAGATGAAATGTGATAGGGAATTCCACAAACAGTATTTAAATAGCAAGACATTGGGATAGGGTTTTCAGCAGAATGGTCTGGGGTAGGACAGCAGATGCTGAGATGAAGTTCAAAAAGGTAATACTGGTAGTTGTCATTACTTACAGGTAATAAAGTTTAACTAATGAATAAATTGTTTAAATAATAATATAAATCGAGTTACAAGACACACTGAGATGAGTATTTCAGGATAAACTATTTAGAAAATTCATTGCTTCTTCCTCACCTCTGGAATTCTTTTCTTGTCATGAAAAAAATTTTGGATAATGTTGCAAATGGCAAAAAAACACCCGCATTGGAAATACCTACAAGAGATGAGAAATAATCTGTTAAAGTGTGAGGCTCACATAAAGCAGAAGTTTTGGGCACACAGCAAGAATAAATAATATGTTTCTGGGGAAAAAAGTATACTGCTGAGACTTTTAAATTATTTTGAAAAGCTGAGTAAAGAGGTGTTAATTGTATGACACCTAATGGTGTCAGATAGCAGTGATACTTTGAATTTTAAACTGTTTCAGAAGTGGTTTAAATGTGCTTGATCCCAAGGCACAGATAGAATGGAAGATGGTCAGAGAGGAGTGTTCTTTTTGCACAGATTGTTTGTGTTCTCCAATGTGAGGAATTACGGGATACTGTCTTGCTAACATTTCTAGCCAGTATTTTTTTTTTATATTCTAATTGTAATGTTTATTAACTAAGCATTCTTAAACAGATAAAAGCTAGACTTTGTTTGTTTGTTTCCAGAAAGCATTGTTTCTACCTAAGTGATACTGAACTATCATTACAGGAGCACAAAAACTGTGGTGAGATGACTGAAATAGAAGCCAAAGTGAAGTATGTGAAACTGGCCCGTTCCTTGCGGACCTATGGAGTGTCATTTTTTCTTGTTAAGGTAACGTAGCTCTTGCTGTGACCATATTGCGTCGTTGATTATGTATTACCTCAGATTCTGCACTAAGCAAAGGTCAAAGATGTTCTTACAGCCTTCTATCTGAAAGCAGCATTTGGAAAAAAGTGTAAATTACTATGTGGGACAATTATAATTTCAGTTTAGAACCTTGTCATGCTGCGTCCAGAAAGAAACTGAGTCTGTCATGATTTGATTTCTTTAAATGGACATTTCTTCTTTTTTCTTTTGATTACAAACAAAGTATTGTCTTCAGAAAAACATTCACAAAGAACTCGTAAGTTGTTCCTGTTTAGAAGTTTAATGGCAATATGAACTGTACACTGAAAAACTTCATCTGAAGACCTACTTGATCAGCTGCATAATTAATTTCTCTTAATCGTTACAGTAATGGTCTAAAGGCTGTTGAAACAATTTGGTACCAAGATAGTGACATTCTGCTGTGAAAACAGGACTGAAGCATTAGTGCCCAAGTATTCAGTAACCACTGACACAGGATGGAAAGGAGGGTAAACATAAGCAAATGTTTTCATTCTTAGGTTCTGACAGTTACAGCACATCAGCTGTCAGCGTGCAGATTGACCCTGCCCCCTTCCTTGTGATATTTGCATGGCTTGGGGATGTTCTCGTGAACTGAAAATAACTAAGATTTCAAATCCAAAATATGGGACAAATTTTTGCCTAATTGTCAGCCCCGGTGGGTCTTCCTTTACCTCTCCAGAAATTTTATAGAGAATTGTTGAGGGATACTTAACTTCTCCATCCTCCTGATGCCAGTTTCCATTCGGCTTCTCTAATACGGTTTTACAGAGGAAGTCTTGTGTCTAGAAGGACTGCCATCATGTTTTTTTTAAAGTAACTTCCAAATATGTGTTATTACAATCCCTAAAATGCTTGTTTCCTGGAGGAAGAGGGAGTGTCTTCTGAACTATATAGTAAAGATCCAGTGAAGGCCAAAGCTTATTAATGTTAATGTATTGCTTGAAAAACACTGTCTGTGACCAGACATACTGAGCCTGGAGTTTTAAATTGTCCTCATCTGCAGGACAGTTGCTTCCCTTTGTCAGTATGTTCCATCATGCTTTTCTTTTCTCCTATGGCAAGCTCCATTTGAATGCAAAGCAATCTTTCATACCTTCTTATAGGAAAAAATGAAAGGCAAAAACAAGCTGGTTCCTCGTTTGCTGGGTGTCACCAAAGACTCAGTGATGCGTGTTGATGAGAAGACCAAGGAAGTGTTGCAGGAATGGCCACTGACAACTGTGAAACGCTGGGCTGCCTCACCTAAAAGCTTCACTCTGGTAATCTTTTTGTATATATTCAGGAGAAGAGGGATCTATGTGGCAAGGGTAAAAGAAAGTAGACTTATACTCAGAACAATTTCTTTAATGTAACTTGTTCTATCTGTAATTTTCCAGCATTGTATAGAGTCACTGAGTCCTAAACAAAGAAACTGGTGTTTAGGGTCAGTCTACATTTTGGTGTTTCCAGATGGATCTGTTCCTCAAAAGTGCTGTTTAAATCTTTTTCAAAAACCACTATTTAAATCTGTTCTGTGCCTAACCACTAAAACAATTAAGGAAACATCATTATTCACACTTGCTTAAACACTTACGGTGCTTGCCATTCATAATGCACTTTGTGACTCGCAAGATATGAATGTAAGCAAACCTAGATGGTTCATTAATACTTTTGGTAATTATGGATTCAAAGAACTTTCATGAATGTGGTGTTTTATTAATTATTTGGTCCACAAGAGACCACTGCAACAAGAGTATTTTGGATATGAAAAGGTTGTTTAAAGTGGTAAAGCAAGAGGCAGTGGCTAGAAAATTATATTCACTGTAATTATATGTATCTAATTTCCAATTGTGTGGATGATTATGCTTTAGAGTAAAATTATAAAGAATTTTCTCCATCCTCCAGTGACTGAGTCTGATAAAGTCAGACTAAGTGTCTCTTGGTTGTTGCAGTTGTTATCCCGCAACGTCCCGTCCGGTCGAGGCGGCACAGAGACAAACACACACCCCGTCTCTGGGCCAATGAGCACTGACACCAATATGAGGATGCTGCAAATGGCGTTTAATGCTGTGCGACACAGTACTATATAGTGTGGGTTCACTATGTCACTTCCACCTGCTTACATCACAGGCTAAGTGCTATTGGCTACTAGCAGAGAGAGGGGGGGGGGGTCTTACCTTTCCGTACAGCCCGATATCTTCCGGCCGCCAGACCCTATCTTACTACACTTGGTCCACTGGCATTTCAATTTATGAAACATCTGTGATTAAGCTACAATAAAACGCAGCCTTCCTCTCTCTTTCTCTCCTCCCTCACCACCACCCCCTCCCCTTACCATATAGTCTGGTTTAGAATCTTGGAGCAGTTTCATTTACTGTTGGACATAATAAAATGTCTATACAGTTTTAAAATGTGAATTCTTTCACTCACATTTGGCACTGCTTCTTCATTTATTTACTTTTTGTTTTCAAATATGTGGGTTTTTTATTTTCCCCCTCTTTTCCTTCAGGATTTCGGTGAATATCAGGAAAGCTATTACTCAGTACAGACCACTGAAGGAGAACAGATCTCTCAATTAATTGCAGGTTACATTGATATCATCCTAAAGAAGGTATAGTATTAATGACGTAGTAAAAATCACTGTACAGCAGTGCAGAAGCTCAAATGTGTGCAAGCTGAAGTTTTTTGTCTCATGAAGTCAGTGTTGTGTCTTATGTTTCGATGTTATTTGTTTTCACCTTTAAGTAATAGAAGCTCTTTCTGTTTAACTTCAGTGAGCGCTTCTGGAAAACATCAAGACTGTTAATTGTAGTGGTAGTATGGGTAAGTCAGGTTCAGTACAGCATACTTGGGCTTTTTCTGTCTGGAAGATGTACTGCTGACTATGAGTGTATATCCAGAGAAGAGTCCAAGGCTTCAACTATGGATTTTAAGCTATGGACCAAAGTGGTAAATCAGAAGAAATGATCCCATTAAAGCAGTATTTTAAACTACATTAAGGACTACACAATAGTTGTCCAGCAGTTTCTTGTATGTAAAGCATCGAAGCTGAGAAAGTTTTGTGGCAAAACTAAAAAAACCTTAAACAAAACAAACAAAACAACAACAAATTATTATTATATTAAAAATATTGTGATCAGTAAAGCAAAGAATTACATCTCAGTTGTGCAGAGGGATACAATCAGTGTTTGTGAAGCGGCCAGACTGTCTTGAAACTTAGTTTTATGGAGTGTACCTGGCAGGGGAAAGGAGAGGCTGATACTTACCTCCAGCATTCAAAATATTGACAAGTAAATAAGCACAACAACAAAAAAGACCTCTTTTGTCAACGAACGTGAAGCTGAATGGTTATACTCTAAGCGTGTTGTATAGAAAAGTAAGGTGTTTCAAATAGTGCTAGTTGCTCCTTGGCAAATTTTTACTAAGGTTCAACCAAATTACGTCATTATTTTCTGTAATAGATTTTAATAGTAAAGAAATGATAGAAAGCTAAGCATCTCAGGATAATTTACTGCCTTTGTTCATGCAAACAGTGTAGGATGTAACAGTGTTATGAATTCTTAGGTTGAGGAGGATTGACAGAATTCATCACAGTACATGTCTTTTTCTCTGAGACTGTCAGTCTCAGATTTAATAAATGTTAAATAAAGTGCAGGTTTCTATAGATGGTTTAAAACTTGATTCTAGCTCTTAACCTTCAAAAGTAGCTTCTCTCTCTAATGCCAAACAAAAGCAGCCTTTCTGTCTTGATAGAGTACAGATTGCTTATTTCCAATCCCTTCCAGTCCTTCGATTTCTTCTTTACAATCTGCTGACACAACCAATTTTAAAATTAATTAGGAACAGGTATTTTTTTTACTTCACATTAATATGGAAGTAAGGCACAGTCTTATTTAGAAATAAGCAGTTTTAGTTCATGCATAAACTATAATAATAAGAAATTCTTTGCAGAAAGTTGCAGGGGATGTGTATGGATGTGCGTGAGGGATTCCTGTTAAATGTACCTAAGGTTATAATGGGTGTTTCTCTATTTATATACATGTATATATATTCAGATGACAAATCATGTAACAAGGTGGAAAGCAGACAGTATCTTTGCACTACGTCACAAGTAGAAATAGACCATTTTTCCAAGGCACTGCTTTTATGAGTTATGGTAGTTTCCTGTTGTTCCTAGTGGTTTAGACTTACTCCTCTTGTGTATATTTACCTCCCTTATACCAGTATAAAAAAAACCTACCTCAAAAAGTTACATGTGCAGAATGTCCAGAAGTTTAAAGTAACTATAGTAAAATAACTTGGATACCATATTAAATTTATCATCTTTCCTATGGGTATGTATTTCCTGGTGGTAGGTAGCACCATATAGTAACATTTCAGGATGCTAAATATGGCTTGTAGCTGAGTTCTAGTTGCTTGAGTCAGTCTGATTTTCCTGAGTTAAAGAGAATGGGAAAGGGGATGGTACGTGTCCTATGTGTGCTGGGATTTGCTGTTGTGGCATATCACTTGGTCCTCAGAATAGTTTTTTCTGTAAGAAACGACAGTATCTCAGCACTTACTTTATGCCTTTGTTCAAAAAGGCACCAATAGGCCTTTTTCCTTTATGCACTTAATCTGTCAGGGCTTAGAACCTGATCTGTTAGATGCTGAAGGGCACCTCTTCTGAGGTGGAGTTTATATCGTCACACGCTGCCAAAAGGCATGGTGTTCAGCACTGGACAAGACTGCAGATGGTTTGACTAGGTTTCTGATAAATGGAAAGGAAATGGTGGAGAGAAAGCAAAAAGCAGCACATGGTAACTTTTTTTTTTTTTTCCCTGCTCCAGAAACAAAGTAAAGATAGATTTGGGCTTGAAGGTGATGAGGAATCAACCATGTTGGAAGAATCTGTTTCACCTAAGAAGTGAGTTAAAAACTCTTTATTTAAGAGTGACACCTTTCTAGCTGTGGCAGCTTTTTTTCAGATGAAATGGTATAGTTATACAGTGAAAGAATGATTCTCTACAGGATATTTCAATAGAAAGTAAAAGTATCCCCAGGCAATTCAGCAGACTCCTAGCTTAATTTAGGGATTGAAGAGCAGGTATTTGTTGAAAAATTGTTGGTTAAGGCAATCAGCAATGCTATCAGCTTGTGGTAACTTGACCCTTGAACAAAGGAACTCAGCCGAAATTCAGTAAAATGCTGGGTATTTATGATGCAGAGCTGCAAATGTCATGTTAGATTTTTGATCTTCACGCAAACACCTAGGATTTATGAGGTTTTAGTTGCCTGTGTCTGCTAGGTCCATGGTTTCCAGTAAATTTAACTCCTGTCAGTTTAATTGTACACTGTGTCATGAACAGAGATGGCTTATTTCACCAAACCACTTTAGACAAACCAATCACAAGTGTAGTGTGGGTAAAGGTAAGGTTTTGATGCTAGTAGGTCAGGCTATGGTTCTGATGGGATAGTAACTGAATATAGCAAAAAGCAGAACTGTGGAGCTGGCCATACACTTGAAAAGGAATATTAAATCTTTCCTTGCAGTGAAGGGGTACAAACAGATTTGTTACATTATAAGCTGAGCCACTCAAGTCTCCTCTTGAAACTCTGAGGATGGCAGCATCAGCAGTGCGTGTGTGAAAAGTCTATTCGATTTATTGCTAAACATACAGATTATAGAAGATAGACTTGTGAGATATTTAACGTGGCCTTCTGTGAAATTTCAGCTTTTGATGGATCACATGTGTTCAGATGTGCTTTCTTTTGACATTGCCCTTTCCAAATCAATTCCAGAATATACTGTTAGCTAAGTGCAGAGAAGCCCAGAACCTGTAATAGATGAGTACAAGATTTTTCACAATTGAAATTACTTTTTTCCCCAGCAGATTGTTGTTAAAGCCAGAATTTCTGTCAATCCTTTTAGTTCTTAAAGCTTGAACCATATTTAAGTACGAGCAGTATATCTGGCAAAGCAGTTCATGACCATGGATGACAGTAACTTTATTATTCTTGAAAGCGTCCCACCTCCCAGACCATTATCTGATAGGCTGCCAGATTATTAGCAAGTACTGTGTGCACATGTGTATAAAAAGGGAAGAAAGAATGTTAGTTTTTATCCCAAATCTAGGGATTGCTTGCAAAAGGCTTCTCCACAGAGTTCATGCTTCTACTTTCTATTGATCAACCTATGATACAACTGAAACAAAGCAGTTATTATGCCATATACCTTATTCTGGTTCTGTCTGTCATGCATCTTAAAGGGGTAAAGCTAACGTACCACATACACCAAAACTGCATATTGCCTTCTTTCCTTGGTGCCTGCTCATTAGTGCTATTAATATTTGATCTGGCAAAAGCCTCAGATTAATTTTCTAATGATATATTAGAAAGAAAGACAGTTTTCCAGCCTCTCCAAATGTTGTAAAATGCAATTTGAAATCCTCAAGGAAGAACATCTGGCAGGACTTGATTTGCATGAGCTAACTAATTGTCTGTGTTGGATCTTTCTTTTTTTTTTTTTTTTTTTTTTTTTTTTTCCTTTTCCTCCAGGTCTACCATCTTGCAGCAGCAGTTCAACCGAACAGGCAAGGTGGAGCACGGCTCTGTCGCACTGCCAGCTGTTATGCGTTCAGGGTCCAGTGGCCCAGAGACTTTCAACATCGGCATCATGCCTTCTCCCCAGCAACAAGTCACAATTGGTCAGATGCACAGAGGACATATGCCTCCGCTTGTGAGGAACTTCCTTGTTTTGTATTTGAAACTTTTTTGGTTTTGTTTTTGCATTTGAAACTTGTCTGTGCTGCAGGTAGTCAGAAACAGCAAGTCCATAAGACAGCTTGGTGTTTTTGTGTGTGTCTCTTGGGCATGGTTTGATCTGAGAAAGTTCAGCATTTTACAAATGTGTGCAAGTGCAGAGGAGTATAAAATGGCATAGGCAAAATCAAGACTCTGTGAGAGGAGTGTTAGAGAGCTTTGCTTTCTCTGTTGCACCAGGGAAAAGCTAGCTCAAGCTAGCTCTCTGAAACGGCCTGATTGGACTGTTGGATCACTCACTGCCTCTTCATGCATATGTAACATCTGCTTGAAGTGCCATTTGGAACATAGTACACAGCCATTTCCTTGTTTCCCTTTCAGACCTCAGCTCAGCAGGCCTTGATGGGGACAATTAATACCAGTATGCATGCTGTTCAACAGGCACAAGCTGACCTCAGTGAAGTTGATAACCTACCACCTCTAGGGCAGGACATGGTGAGCTTTTCAAATCCTTCATAGAAAGGGATCTTAATGCTTTGAGGTGTCTCCAGATTAGTTTAGTCATTGTCTCTGGATCTAAAGTGATATTGCTAAAGCATTTAAAGCAAGATAAAAATTTTGTGCTCTCTTTGTGGAAATAATGTGCGTGTTCCACCCCACTCTAGTCAGTCTTCTGATATTTGATGTAGCAGACTTCCTTGCATAACTGTGTCTGGAATCCTGTTTGTTTCGTGTGTGTATGCACAATTAAACTATGGGCGATATTGATGGTGACTGCCCCCTGGACACTTGAAAAATAAGAACAGAATATGATTCTGTTATTCCTGATCCAGGTTAGAGCAGAGCTTATGGGGGACTGTCAGTCAAAAGTGTTTAGCCTTCATGGATGCACTGTTCATGACGTTTGCCTTAAAAGGGCAGCTCTAGAACAGTGATAACAGTTCTGTAATGAATGATTCGGAGAGAGAAAAAAAAAAAAAGCTTGCTTTCATATTTCACTTGAAGGGCTTGGTTGTTGTCCTGTATTTCACTTTTAAAGGTTCATGAAGGAACAAGAGATTTACATAGTATCTGCTCTTACAGAACCTCACTGCAATCCTTAATTCTTGTTTTTGTTATTGCTTGTCAGGCATCAAGAGTATGGGTTCAGAACAAGGTTGATGAATCAAAACATGAAATACACTCTCAGGTTGATGCTATCACTGCAGGAACTGCATCTGTTGTTAACCTTACAGCAGGTAAATTTCAAAGGGAAGGATTTTCTTGCAGTCTCCTAGTTATTTATCAATCAAATTCAGGTAACACAGGAACTCAGTATGAGGCAGCTGGAGAAAAATTTTCTTCAAAATACTTCAATAGCTAAGTGCATTGATGTGCAGAACAAACTTTCTGTCCCTCCCAACAAAATTTTTGTCTTCAATTTCTCTCTTGTGCTAAAGGTATGACCATTGGTGAAGATAAAATGCACCTTGCTTATTCAACAAAGTAGAGAGTGTTTCCAAGGTTACTACAAAAAACATTATTAATCTGAGAGTTGTTAGAGAGAGGTGATGTGTTTATTGACTGTGGTTTTTTTCTTCAGCAAATGACAAGTTGAAGGAGCTGTGAGCGGCTTAATGAGGTCAATGCTGTGTTTCCCTGGGTTCTTTCAATGTTGAAAGATAGCTGAAAGTGTGGACTTCTCAGCAAATTGCATTGAATGAAGAGAAATTCTATTAGAAGATACATTCTTGTGGAAGAAATGTAGAAATTGTAAAAATAATAGCGGTCTTTAGTTTTTTTTTAAAGTGACAATGAAATCACTTAGTAGGCATTGCTTGGCTCTCTTAAATGTCTCTTTTGTCTCTTACCAGAGTGTAGCTTGTTGTAGCTGCCTCTTTTTCCCTTTTAACCTCTGAAACATCCTGATAATGAAAAAATATTTGCTCTACAGGGGACCCAGTTGACACTGATTACACTGCTGTGGGATGTGCAATTACAACCATATCTTCCAACCTCACTGAGATGTCTAAAGGGGTGAAACTGCTTGCTGCTCTCATGGATGATGAAGTTGGAACTGGAGAAGACCTCCTGAAAGCTGCTCGAACACTGGCCAGTGCTGTCTCAGACTTGCTGAAGGCTGTGCAACCTACTTCCGGAGAGGTGAGTGGACGGAAACTTCTCAGATTCCCTCTTGGAAGTGCGTGGCTTTGGGTTTTTTTGAGACATGTTAGCTTCTAAGTCTCACCTGCTCAGTGCCACACAACGTCCCCTGTGCAAGCAGTTCTTTTGACCACTTCTTATTCCTTCATCCATCTCTGTCTTTATGCCTCTAAGTTCTGCACCTTGATATTAGAATGTTCTGTGTAATATGCAGAGGTAATAAATAGTTAATTTATCTGGGTACTGTATTCTCTTTTAGAAACAAATTTCAAACAATATTATGACTCAATTTCATAGGAAGTAAAGATACTTATTAATTTTTTTTCTTTATTATCTTTGTCTACTTTGACATATAAAACGAGAAGTTAATCCCTCTGTTGTAGTTTTCCAGAAATGAGGGTAGTACTGACCACGATAGACTATCTCAATCGGTTTGTTCTGAGTTGGAGTCTGCAGCCAATTTGCCTTAGATCTCTGCTCTTCAGGTATTTGCTTTGAAGAGAATGAAATCTCTGAATGTTTCAGATCAATTGGCATATTGACTGTCCATCCTTAATCATCCTTGGAGTTATTACAACAATGTCCTTTCAAGTTCTTCAAAATTTTTAACATGTTCTCTGGGAGCACTTCAGATGAAACCCCTGAAATATGGATATGCAGTTGTGCATTAAAGACTTTTTTCTAAAATATTTGTCGTGTAATTTTTTTTTTAGCCATATTGATTGCATGCTAATGCAGAAGTTCCTTGAGGAAATCTAAAATTCAAGGAAAGCTCATTTTCTTTGAATTAATATATTTCACCATTCTATTTTTCCAGCCTCGACAGACAGTTTTGACTGCAGCTGGAAGCATTGGGCAAGCAAGTGGGGAGCTACTGAGACAAATCGGAGAGAATGAAACAGATGAAAGGTTCCAGGTAATGAGGGCATTGCTTGTCACTGTCCAGAACTGTGCAGCTTTCTAATGAGAAGGCCACTGCATAAAACCTGGCTTCCCAAAGTGTGGTTAGGAAATGCTAGATTTGAAGTTTCTCAATGCTAATTGAGATTAATCCATTTTGAAATAGTTTTTAATTACACTATCAGAGTGCTGATTTCATAGGAACCCCTACTTGATTCTGTGCATCACACAGATGCTTTTTTGCTTCATGGAGAGCTCTTTGCACTGTACTTCCTGCACTTGCAGTTTAAAATGCATAGCTCCTGCTATTTGCATACTGGTCAGACTCGGGCTTTTCAAATTTTATGCTGCTTTTAATTACACCACTACATTAATCACTGACTTCTTTTATGGTGACTTTCAGTACCTCTGTGTTGCATAGATAATATCTTTTATAGCCTTCCTTGTAGGATGTGGAACTGTTATTCCATTTTAAATACGGAAAATTTGGCATGGAAGTCCAGAGATCTACTCATTTGAGATACCCTTTGACCAGTTGATCTCTCAAATTCTTGACATTGTGTCATGCTCAATACATTTGAATCACAGTTCCTATTTGCTTCAGTTGCAGCAGAGTGCAAGTTATATTGCACAGTGCCAAGTCAGACACAGAAAATAAGAGCAAACAACTTATTTTTAAAAACTCTGCCTATCTTCATTAAGTACACTGTGTCAGGTGCAAGATTATAATCGAGTTTTCCAGGGGGATATGCGTAGTTTTAATCAATTGTTCTGAAGCTATAGGGATTTTGTAGGAAGCAGTGTATTGAAACTTGCACATGCACACAGACAACTTCAGTCCTTGCCCTTCCTTGTGTTTCACTGTCTTTGCAAGCTAATCATGCCATATATTTATGAAGAAAGAATGAATGTTTATTAAAAATACAAATATTTCTTCTCATTATATCTAGTGGTTTTCACATAAGTGTTTGCTCTGTCTGTATGTATGCATGTAAACCAAAAGGTTGCACAACCTTCTGCTGTACTCAGTAGAAGAAAATTATTGTATTACAAACATAATTTCTTTAAGTTTATTAGTATCATTATAAAATCGTAATGCCTGTATAACTCAATAACGGTGTTAGCTACTAGCAGTTCAAAACTGTTGTTCTTAAATCCTCTGTTAAAAATATGTCAGGATTTTTTCACTCCAAGCCAAGAACAAGTTTGCACCAGAGCCACGGGGAAGTGATTTACAGCAACATAGACCTCTGGAGTGCACTGTATGCAAGAGGTCTTCTAATATAATTTACAGGCCATTTTAAACACTCGATCCACTAGTAAATCTGTCTGCAAAGTTCTCATTTGTATTCCTAGTTGAGTATGAATTGCAGCCCTGTCTTTCTTGGGTAAGAGAAAGAACCTTAAACATTCTGATAAGTGCTATGGAGTGTTGGAGAAGGTGGGTAAGGAGAGGAATGGTTCATCGTGCTTTCATATCCTAAAAACAAAATGAAAACAACTTTTCTTAATTTTTGAAGTCCAAGGTTTTCTTTCTACTGTGAAGTTAAAATTATGCATAAGTGTATCTGTAGTATCTTTTACAGGAAAGCCAGATAACTTTAACAGTACAGGCATTAGGAGGACTCCAACCCACTTCAACTGAAGTATGCAGAATGTAGCATTTTAAGTGGTGAAATGGGAAGAAGTTTTCTGAACTTTTTCATTGAAGGAATTAACATGTGTGTTTTAATTTCACAGTTTCAGAGTTAACTGAATTATTTTTGTACGAGGGAAAGTTGTTTTGGAATTAAGACCTGCTTTGAGTTATATTTTGGAACTTGAATTTAGTATTAGCTGAAGTACTGTCTGTCCTCAGCAGTTTGCTCCTTGAGGTTGTCATCCTTATTGCAGATATTTGTCACATGTTTAGTGGTGAACTCCAGATGTTTTTCTACTAATAGTGTATTCTCAGGAAGTAGAGATAAGCACATTGCAATTTGGGACGTAGATTTGTTCTCATGGACTCTGAACCATCTAAAATTTGACAGTCCATAATTGTTCAGTCCAGTAAGTTGATGTAAATGGAGAAATGGTCGTACTGAGAAAACTGTTGAGTTTTCTGAGTAATAGCCATGTTTGCTGCTTTACACAAAATGTTTTGATACAGGAGAAATTCTCACCTTCAGAAGACTTGATATTAATATAAACAATGTGTTATACTTTTTTGTTCATAAGCCTGAGTTTTCCTTTTATTTTACTAGGATGTTCTGATGAGTCTGGCCAAAGCTGTTGCAAATGCTGCTGCCATGTTAGTGCTGAAGGCCAAAAATGTAGCACAGGTCGCTGAGGATACAGTCCTGCAGAACAGGGTCATTGCTGCTGCTACACAATGTGCACTTTCTACTTCCCAGCTTGTGGCTTGTGCGAAGGTGAGGCTACCAGTGTTCGTGAGGTGCCAAGGCATTGTTTCAAGTGTATGCTTTTGTGTGTTTCCAGTGGTCTCAGGCAATATACTGGGTTAATATCATAGCTCCAGATTTATGCAATATCAAAGTTGTTGATTAATGAATTGTCACCCATAACAGTGGCGATCAGGAGCCCAGAGGATGTGTGGCATTGCTGTAATCTCCAGAGAAAGCTCCACAGAAAACAGAGCCCATCTTATGAATTACTAATATTGATAAAATAAAAAAGAAAAAAAATTAATTAAAGAAGCACGACTTGCCTAGGGGACCGTGTAAGTTTTCTAATAAAGCTTAGAATTAGGACAGTTTCACCTCATCGACAGCTAAGCAATTAGAAGTTGCTGAAAATAAAATCAAGTTGGTGATCATTGATTTTAAATAGATTTGCAGTAATTTACAGTAGCCCTGTGATTTTAATAGATCTATTGCTTTTGGTAAGTGCTGATTTTCAGTCTAAACAAATTACAAAGGAGATGAGATCAGATCTTAAATTCTGAACTCCGCAGTTGGGGGGTTACATCTTCTACAGCCTTTTTTGTCTTAAAAATAAATAAATAAAATACTCATTTAGTTTTAAAAAATAAACAATGTGCATTTCCTACTTGGATGCTGCTTTTGAAGTCTGCAGTGTCGTCTTTTGCAGGGAAATGGGTATTCAACTGTTGTGAAACATCCAGAGGGTTTACATTAAAATGAATAGACAATATTAGGTATTAAATTTTAAATATTTTCTACTTTACTTCTCTGGCTGCAAGGGCTTTTTGTAATACAACATATATATTAATTTTCATTATTTGGACTTGGTGTTCTTACTGACTATGAATTTCTTTAATATGGCATAAAACACCCAGTGGCATCCTGTTTTCCTCATAAGATATCCACAGTTTTCCTATTGCTGAGAGCTGTCCAGATATGCCTGAAAAAAATGGGAGAGGGTTGTTTCTAATCTGTAGATTGCAGGGTTTATTACTTGTCTTGTGGCCTCAGAAGCAGAATGTTGTTTGGCTTGTGCCAAGCACTACTTTTATTTAAACAAACAACTGAAAGTTTGATGTAAGAAGGCTTCATGAGACCAATTCCAATTAAGATTTCATTTTATTTGTAATTCCATTGTACTGAAGTCTGCCAGTGGACTCAGTTACTCCGGAGGATTTTGGCCCATGCCTGCCCTCCAGAACCCCACTGTGTGGTGTTTTCTCAGTTCAGTAGGTACTGAAGAAGTATGAAACAAGTTGAGGGCCTCCATTCTCAGAATCTAAATGGAGCTTAAATGAACAATATGTAGAGCTCAGACTCCTAATCTACATGTCTGAAACTACCTATTTAACTACTCGCTTAGGGTTTTCTGTCTAGGGAAAACAGGTAAATTAAAGATTAAAAACTAACGTAGTAGATGTTTCACTTGTTAGTAGATAGGATGTTTGCAAATAAGCCTTTTCTAAATGCTCTGTGTCCTTTACCCATGCAGGTTGTGAGTCCCACCATCAGCTCTCCAGTGTGTCAGGAACAGCTGATTGAGGCAGGAAAACTGGTAGACCGTTCAGTGGAGAACTGTGTGAGGGCCTGCCAGGCTGCCACAGATGACACTGAGTTACTGAAGCAGGTCAGTGCAGCTGCCAGCATTGTCAGCCAAGCCCTGAATGACCTCTTGCAGCATGTTCGCCAGTTTGCAAGCAGGGGAGAGCCCATTGGACGCTATGACCAGGCTACAGATACTATCATGTGCGTCACAGAGAGTATTTTCAGTTCAATGGGAGATGCTGGTAAGTTTCTCTAATGGCCAGTACCTTTCCATCATTGAGATGTGCACATTTCGAATAATGCAAGTAAAAAACCTCTGAAGTGTACTGTGCTTCTAGGCTATTGCTGCCATGATAGGTAGTCATTCAGCTCTTAAATCAGCAAAATGCACGTAGCTGTGTGTGAGATAGAATTGGATATTCTATAAAAACAATCAATGTCATGCTGAAGGGTCACTGGAGTATTGTGTCTATTTTCTACCACTGTTTCACTTCACAGAATTGTGTAGCAATTGCTCGTCTCCCAAGTATGAAGACAAGTAACTGGGCGAATACTTTCATGTGATTGATTTCATTATGTGTAGATTTTGTTGTAGATTTTGAAACGTACATCTGCTTTTTCCTGTGACATTTCTAAAATATGCGGCTTCTAGAACCAATCAAAACTGGAGTTGTCTGACATTTAACCGATCCAGTATGAGTTTTTAGTGAAGAACCAGTAAATTAATTAGGTGAAATTTCAGTAGTTTTAAATGTTAGGAAGTAGCAACAGCGTGAAGGAGCAGTATCAAATTGAAGTCAAGACAATTCATAGATAGCTTAAAATAGGATCTGTTTTAAAAAGCAGTTATGGTGAATAGTATGATTTTGGTCTTTTCTTTCATGTTATGTAAACACAAGGCCAGGAAAGAAAATATTACAGTCACAGTTGTACTCACGTTACAGTTAATATGAACAAACTAATCTTTTATTCTAGAGTCATCTTAGTTATTAGATTTAAGAAGTAAAACTTTCAGATGTTTATTTTTTTAAAGAACTGTAATTTTGGCCATGCAGCACTCTTCTAGAGGAAGTATGCAAGAAAGTAATTTAGTGAAATTCTTGGTGTATTTTGACCCTAGAATCTTCTTTATGAGAAACTTTTTAAAGATGCATGGGACTATTTGGTAAACTATTTTTTATCTTTGAATTTAAAGCTGTGGAAAATGTTTTCTAATGCTCTATAGCTATCCTGAGGAATTTAGTTATTGTAAATGTGCACAGGAAAGCATGTCAAGTTTTATGTTTATTTGTCACTTGTAATTCAGCTTCTGTACAGAAGGATACAGTAAAAGAGATTATCTTGGATAACATATATTTTGTGTTCATAGTCAAATACCTTGTTGCGCAATACTCATTTTTTAGTAGAAGACGTTCAGATTCCAGTCTGTGTTTCCAACTTATCATTGCACTCCTGCAATCGCAATTTTAACAGCAAAGAGAGTGGCTGGTGACTGCTGTATTATTGTCCGAGCAAGTTATTCTTTCTGTTTGATTTACTGGCTTAATACTGTAAGAAAGGGCATTTAAAGGGATTTTTTTCAAATGGAATATTTGGACTGGGAACTGAGTTAGCCATTAGTGGTAAAAATTTTAGTTGCAAAATTGCAAACTGGGAAATAGTTGATAACCACTAGAAAACTTTATAATTTTTTTTTTTTTTGCCTGTGTCTGACCAGAGGAACCTGGTAAGAAGACATTTAATTCTGAAGCCCACAGGTCACCTTTACACATGAGAAAAAATGCTGCTTTGGTTTTCTTTCTCAGGTTTTTTTAAGAGCATTTGAAAAGAATGAGGCCTTGGACCCAAACACACCTTACTTAATCTGATAGCCCACAGAAAGCTAAAGGCTTTATGGATTCAGGTCTGTTTATGAAGGAGTTCAAGTGTATGTTTTAGTGACCAAATGAACTTACTCTAGGAAGGGTGTGTATCCACTTCAGAAGCATTGCTGTTTTGTCTCCGTGCTTCACCATGACCAGAACAACATGACTCCAGTATCTTAAATATACACTTTTTTTTTTTTTTTTTTTTTTTCCTGAAACCACCTTATTGGTACTGAGTCTCTTCTGACAGAGCTCTTAATTTAGTTTATATTAGAGAGAAGGTAATTCCCCAAAATAACTTTCCCAAAAGAAGAAAAGGTGAAAGATGGGTAGTTTTTATTAAAGGAGTGAAATCTTGGCTATAATTTGAAAGCAAAATTATTAGTCATCACTGGGCCAGGAGTCTCCTTAAACTATATATTAAAAATTACCTTAAAGTATTGATTTTTTTGTTGTTTTTTTTTCTTGCTGTCTATAATGCAAATACTACATTTTTTCTGAATCTCCACTGTAGCAGTTTCTTCTATTTATGTTGTGATCCAAGATTTTGTTTATGAAGCTTCTAAGATATTAACTATTTGTGTATCATTTTCAAGTAAAAGAATACTTCGGCAAATGTAACTTTATTTTCGTCTTGTTGAGATGACTTTTGGAACTGAAACGGAGAGAGAAGAAAAGTAAAAATACAATTGTACACCACAGGTGAAATGGTACGGCAGGCCAGGGTACTGGCTCAAGCTACTTCTGATCTTGTCAATGCTATGAGGTCAGATGCAGAAGCAGAAATAGACATGGACAACTCTAAGAAGCTTCTGGCCGCCGCAAAGCTCCTGGCAGATTCTACAGCCCGCATGGTAGAAGCTGCAAAGGTACAAGGAAAATGAACTAACTGTCAGCTTAAAATTGTATGGTTGCACATAAAGAAGAGATGGTATGTGGGATATTATTATATATAAGAGAAGGTATGTGGGATCTTATAGATAGGATCTGTCTGATAGTAGAGACAGTTTTCCTTATCCTGTAAATTTTCTGCATTTAATGACTTTATCTTAGGTACAGTCAGGGAAAAAAAAAAATTGTTACTCGGCTTCTTTGTTTTAAAAATCCTTCTTGCACTGTTTTGCTCACCTGTGTACAGGGTGATCATGACTCAAGCCGTATAGGGTAGTTACCACCAGCCATAACCACTGTGATGCAAAGTCTTGTACCAGTGTGCCAATATTAATCAAACAACAAACCTATAGCTATCTCTTTCAAGTATCTCTTACAAAAGCAGTTAAAGCAGGTCTGCCTCTATTTGTCTTTGGAACAGTTTCATAAATGTTCAGAATCTTGCCTGTGTTGTTTCCCTCCACCCTCCATTCTCACAAGAGAGGCAAATATCTAACCTTTTCTTTCCTTTCTATGCTAGAAATCTATTTAAATCCACTAGGGAGGAATATGCTCTTTGAATTGTTTCCTAGGTCCTGCACTTAAAAGGTTTTTACAACAGACCAGGGTGAGCCATTCTGCTCGGGCAGTAGAAGGCCCAAATGCCTACAGAGCATACTTTCTCAGATTTCAAATGGAGAAAACCTGTTGTGTTACATCTCAAGGTTTGGACTGCAGTTACTGAAACACATACTGAATTGGGAGTTTTAAAAACTGGTTTCGTTTTGGTTTTGGGGGTTTTTTTGGTTTGTTTTTTTTTTAATTAATCAAAGTACATTATTATAGATCATAGTGGAAGGAGTTTACAAAGCCTTTTTTCCCCAAGCCCCTAAAGTAGTACGTGAAGCAAATGTTCAACTTCCTTCCTCAAAGTACACAGCTTATACAGTAACAACCTTGTACTAGCAATTAACTTTAAGCTTCAGAGTCTTGCAACTTTAAATGTTTTTCTAAATTTGGTTAACATAATATAAGGAAAATAAAGGCTGATGTAGCAGACACTGTCTGGAACTAAAGCCTTGGTATTCACCTACATTTTCTTCAGGAACTTTTACTGAAGCTTATGTTTTTTGCCCTGAAATTTTGTGCAGGGAGCTGCAGCCAATCCTGAAAATGAGGATCAACAGCAGCGTCTGAGAGAAGCAGCAGAGGGACTACGGGTTGCTACAAATGCTGCTGCACAGAATGCCATCAAGAAGAAAATTGTCAACAGATTAGAGGTTGGAAACTAGATATTGTTGACTTTTCAGTTTAATCCATTTTGATATTTAGTATCTGTAGATAATTTCAAGAAAGTAGAAATCCATATTTCAGGAAAAGTGCTGGGCATAGAATGGTAGCACTGTAAGCTCAGTTCCAGAGTACAAGGCTTAGAATTAGAGAAGATAATATATGATACCATAGTTCTCAGAAAACTGAGCAACTTATATTGCTGATGTAGTAAATTGGTGTAAGAATTTGATTCAGAAGGTCTTCCCAGTACTTTTAGACTCAGTAATAGCAGTACTCTGTACCTCTGTGTCATTTTAATATCTTTGCTTTTGCCATAGAGCAATCTTAGCAGAAGTTGGCTCCCTTGACTTACTGGTCAGAGGTGTTAATGCACTAGTGTGAAGCACTAGATGGACTTTGCCTATATTCTCTGGCCTTCTTTGTAAGGAGCTAATTGATTAGACTATTTCTGCTCTCTGTAATTGACTTATTTTGGTCATATCAAAACCTAAGCTATGAAAGAGTAAGAGCTTAGAATCTTTCTAGTTCCATCTTTTTCTCTATTGGCAAGTTAGAGGTGGGTAACAGGGTTCAGATCATTTTCATCTTGAGAGAAGAGCAATCCTGAGTTTCCTTAAGGCAAATAAAATTAAGGGATATAAAGTATTAATCTATAAAAAAATGTTACTGTCAAAGTTACCTGTAATATGTATTTCATCCTCTGAATTACTTGGGCTTTTACTATTGATTTAACTGTTTCTTTTTCTCCAAAGATTGCAGCTAAACAAGCTGCAGCTGCTGCTACTCAGACTATTGCAGCTTCTCAGAATGCAGCTGTTTCAAATAAGAATACAGCAGCCCACCAGCAACTTGTGCAGAGCTGTAAGGTAAACATCATAGAATTGTTTTGGTTGGAAAAGACCTTTAATCATATCATAAGATCATATCACAACCCACTGACAAGTAACTCTTGAATTCAGCTTTATGGGGAACTGAAGATCACCTTCTATAATAATAGTGTTGCAACCTCAAAAGGAGGTTTAAAAAAAAACCAAAACAAAAAACAACAACCCACCAACCAGAACCAACACCATACACATTCATCTGTGTGGATTCTGGAGAACCCTCATTTATTGTATTATCCATAGTTTCCATGCATTACTCTATGGATAGCTTTGAAAAGCCAAGCTACTCTAGTACTTGGTTGTTACAAATACCCTAACACCTTGCTAGAAAGGATTGACAGGCTTATATAGCTCAGCATATATCTGTTGAGTAACAACCAATTAATCTGAAACGAGTGCTTTAAGTAAAAGTTTTGCTGCAAATCAGTCAGCAGTACTGTATATGCAGCGCTATGCTAGAAGCACTGTGCAGAGGGGTCCAGTTGCTCAGAAATCTGAACACTGTCAAGAAGTCTTGGCCATGGGTTTTGTGCAGGAGTGTGCTCTTCAGCAGGTGAGTAGCTTTATGATCATCAAAACAGGCTGTCGAATGATACATGCAGTGAAATGGCACTGAGGTCTGCTATGGAATAAAGGTAGCCTTTGAATTTTCCACAACAAAGGATGGAGTAGCAATAATGATTTATAATATAATGGAGTGAAATTTTAATTTAATATATTGTTTATATAATTGGTTATATAACTAACAAACACTGATCCTGCTATTCTGATGTTTAGCCTACAAGCAACTGGGGCCTTAAATGTCACTGTAAAAAATAAGTTATAGACCTTACTATGGGGTTAATGTGATTTGTAGCTGGACGCTAAATCTGCCAAGACCACAGATTTCAAGGTATGCCTGAAGTCAAGCACACGTTTATAGTTCCAAGCTGGAATTCAGACTCTAGTGAGAAGCTGGTTTTTGTGTTTAAGCTACGTTTGGCAGCTTAATTTCTAACTCTGACTAATGCTGCTTCAGGGTTTTTAAAGAAACTTTATTTAAATAAGAAATTGAAAAAGACAATAGAATGCAAAAGGATTTTCTTCTGGATGGAAGAGCAGTTTATGGGGAACGAGAACAAAGCCATTAAAGAAAGCATCGTTAAAAGCCACATTAACGTTAAGCAATTATTTCTTGTCACAGAGATATTCCTAAGAAATGTTGGGGTTAAATAAGGTAGCTCAAGTGTATCTCAAGATGGTGTTGTAGGCAGCTGCTATTTCAATATGAATTTTTTTTTTAAAAAGCAAGCTGATTCACTATGTTTTTTACAGTTCATTCTAATTTGATCTTGATGATGACTTATTAGATAGCAGAGAAGATCTGATACCTACTTTTTCACTTGGGGGAAAGAAATTATGGTGCTGCTGAAGTAAGTGTTATTGTGAAATGGACAAGGAGCATGAATCCGAGCAGTCCAGGAATAAAGTTTTAACAATACGCACTTCAGAAGGCTCCAGCCATACTATAAAGCTTATATTGTTATAAGTCAAGGAAAAGTAGGCTGAGGTGCTTGTGTGTAAAATACAATGTTTTTCTGAAAGCAAGGCATTCTCTTGAAAAAATCTGTCACCTCTACTACTGGCATTTGAACATGGAAAGGAAGTAATTCAAAATACTTTGTGTACAAAATTTTGCAGAAAAATCTTAGATTGTCTTGAAGGATCTTTAACGAGTAGTTTGAATAAAAAAATTCTTAAGTAGAATGTCTCTGAAAAATCCTATCGTGTATTAATTCAGTTCCATGGAATCCTAAATGAATGTTGTGAAGGCACAAGAGTGTACCTGTGAATACTACAGGTTGTCTTTAAGGGTGGTGAGGAGAGGGCTTGCTTTAGTGTCAGAATGCTTGGAGTTTTTATTTATCTGCTAAAAGCTTCTCCCTTTGTTTATTATAGAATGTTGCAGACCACATTCCTCAGTTGGTGCAGGGTGTGAGAGGAAGTCAAGCCCAGGCAGAAGACCTCAGTGCCCAGCTTGCTCTAATAAATTCCAGCCAGAACTTCCTTCAGGTGAAGTGAATCAATCACTGTAGTAGATTCCATCAGAGCAAAAAGCATTCTTTAGTGCTCTATGTTTTTTTATTTGGGATAAATAAGCAGTAAATTGTTAAAAACCATGTAAAGAAGTTCATCACTGACCATGAGCTGTAGCTAAGGAGAATTCGGTTGCCTAGGTTAGATGGCTGAAATATGTTGAATCTGTGGAACATGAAAAACTGCCAAAATTGAGGATAAAAGTAATGACTAAAGTGTATGGAGAAGAAATGGTCATTGCTGTAGCACTTGCCTTCTAGAAAAGACTTTAAAGAACAAGATAGAGAGAATTCAGCATCTTTCTAAGCGGAGGTCTGAATATATGAGATGCTGTTGTATCCTTTCTTAGTGAAGGTAAAGTTAGTATTACAGCAACAAGCCACAGAATTCTTAACAAATAGAAGGGAATATTACAGTGTTTTTTTAAATACTAACCTGCATATGTCTTGATTGAAGTTTTGAACAAAACACAAAATTTGACTCTGCTTCTTCCAAAACATCTTTAAAAAAATTAGATAAAATATTGAGAATTGCTAACAAAACTATTGGGTTTACTGTTGACATTACAAGAAATAAACAGAAGAAACCAATTCTCTTTGTAATGATGTGATCATTCCTTGGCATCAGTTATTCCTGCCTTAAATGTGGAATGGAAATGAACTCTTTCACTGGTTGCAGTTAGAAGGTTCTTTATGTTCCTATGTAGGAAGAGGTATCACAAACAGTGCTCTCACTCTGAGTATATTGCTATATGATTCCCTCTGGAGTCATTAAAATTATCCATCTCCTCTCTGGCTGTATGATGATGGTGAGAATCAGCAAAGTATTTTAATTGCATTAGCAGCAAATCCTGTGAATAGTTATTGCTTGAATTACAGTTTTCAACTTACAGAATTTTGGCAGAGTTTAATGTTTAGAAACATCGAGACAAAGTTGCCATCTCTGCTACCTGGACCTGCTCATACCACATGGATGCTTGAATGGCAAAACTGCACATGTAGATATTTTTAAGTGCTCTGTGTGAGTATTCAAAGTCAGACAGACATTGGTTCCAATTAAGTAGTTATTGTACTACTAAAGCACAAATAACTCCTACTGCAGAGGATACTGCAATGTGAAATTATGACAGGGTGCAGCATGTGAATAAAAGGCTGGGATCTAGAAGGTGCATGGTTGAGGAGCAAGGAAGTGTATGAAATGGTCATTACAGAAAATCTAGAAAGCTCATGAGTCTGTGAATGATGGAAGCAGTTCGATTTTTGAGTCCTAAGCCACCTTTAAAGAAAATGAGCTAGTAAAACCAATTGTGTTCACTGTTCTTCTTTGAATAGCCTGGAAGTAAAATGGTAGCATCTGCTAAAGCTGCGGTCCCCACTGTGACTGATCAAGCAGCAGCAATGCAGCTAAGTCAGTGTGCGAAGAACCTTGCTACCAGCCTAGCTGAGCTACGAACCGCCTCCCAGAAGGTAAGTAAACACTAGCTTTAATCAGCTAAAGCAAGAGGGCTTGGATGGTGGTCACCAGCTCACTCTTGCTTGGCCCACTGTGTCTCCCCAAAGGGAATGGCCCATGCTCAGGCAGCATTCAGTACTCAGTGTTTGCTCAGATTCCCAGGTGGTTTCTCTGTTGTAATAGAAAGGGAAGGGAGAATTGGCAAGAAAATTTAAAAGCTTCTGCTACCATTTCCATACCAGAAAGATGGGAGGAGAACAGCACATCAAAGCTCTGAGCTGCTGTTACATCTGAAGGAGAGCTGGGAAAGAGGAGCATATCTCATGCACCTGCCAAACTGGGGAGAACCCAGATAGGACACTGCTGTGGTCAGTGTTGTGATTGTGCACTGGAGCCATCGCTATGAAATTCAGGGAAGCAGAGACTATCTGTGTTTCATGCACAGATTTCCAAACTTTCTATGGGTTTAAAAAAAAAAAAGTGTTAGTGGAAAGTCTGCTTTTTTTTTTTTTTTTTTTTTTTTTTTTGTGTACACTGAAGCCCCAAAACAGGATTGTATTATCATATAGGTGGCTACATCTGAGCTAATGTTAAAATTTCCAGCTCAGGTACTGATGACTGTGGGCTGCCACATCAGAGGGTTCAGTGTGACTTTAGCCACAATGTGTAGTTAGGCTGGTTTGTCAAAAGTGAAGTCCAGACTGCAGCAGTTATTTTCTCAGTACTTGGACTGCCTAGTGTGAAAGTGTGTGTACACAAGCTAAGTACATCTCATTCCCCTGGTGGCTCTTAACAGTGATTTATTCTATTCACAAGCTAAGAATATTGTGCAGGAGTTTGGAATCTGTAATATGTAACAATTAAAGTGCCCACAATGGCCTCTACAGTCATGAGAGCAATAATTTGGGAGGGGGAGATTATATATGAAGCATTTACTATTTCTGATAGGGGCTTATAGCAGCTACCAGTTATATTGATCTGATTTCTGTGTAGGCTCATGAAGCTTGTGGCCCCATGGAAATCGATTCTGCTTTGAACACAGTCCAGACACTCAAAAATGAACTGCAAGATGCGAAGATGGCAGCTGTGGATGGACAGTTAAAACCTCTCCCAGGAGAAACTGTAATTGAGGAAGGATGTTCTTCATTTAAAAACAGACAAAGTTAGCTGTAAAAATTTATAGTATTAGATGCAAAACAAGTAGTGAGGCTTTGGATAATGAAGATGCTGATCCGATTTAGCAGTAAATCTCTTAAAATAGTATATATTCTTACTACACCAGAAGCATATTCTGTAGCAGAATTATTCATAGGACTATAGAGCCTCCTTCTCTGTTGTACAAATTATAATTTAGTAGCAACAATGTTTTGGTCTTCTTCTAAGACTACCAGTCCTAATAGGATTAGAAAGTGAAACGTTTTATTTAGCAAAAAACTCCCTTCTCCTCAAATGAAGGTCTTGATTTCCATTGCTAATTATAAAATAGTTTTGTTGTTCATATTACCTAATATTTTCATTTATTTCACCCTGTGTAGCGAAAACTTGCTAGTCAGGTTTCAGAGAAACTGTGTGTGTGTTTGGTAGCTGAGGTAAAAGCTTGCTTTTTGTGGAATGAGACAGTTTTTAGTACTATTTAAAAAACAAGTGTGTTTTAGTTGAGCTTAAAGAATTCTGTCGTTTGCAATTTTTCACAGCTTGAGAAATGTGCTCAGGACCTGGGAAGCACATCCAAAGCAGTTGGTTCATCGATGGCCCAGTTGTTAACTTGTGCTGCTCAAGGCAATGAGCACTACACAGGTACTATTTTATTCATAATGTCTCTGTCAAATCTCTGCTTTCCATAAAATACTTGATAAAAGGTTTTCTTATCACAGACTACTTAAATCAAGTAATTAGTCAGGGGATTTTTTTGGTTGTTTGTTGGCCTTTTGGGGTTTTTTTAATGGTAATAGTGAATTGTGGTGAGTTACTAGGAATTGCTGGTGTGAATAATATGCTTCCTAAAACAATAGTGTTGCAATTTGCTTTGTGTCTGTATATAATCAGAATAAATTGAGACATCTGTTTTTGTAAATATATGCCACTGAAACTCTGTGAAGGACATAACTAAAATGTAATGCAATTTAAAGGTCAGTGCCACTGGAAATGTTGCTGTGTCCTTTCAGAAGGTTAAAAGGGTTCTTTGGGTATTTTTTGAAGCACTGGATGCAAACATACTTGGGATACCTTGGTGATGTTTAAAACTGCATCTCTTACTGTATGTTACCAGTTTACATGTGTGATGCAGCTAGTCTCTGACTCATTGATCAAATTTGCATGGTTTGAGTTAAAGCCAACAGGGAATGTGGGCAGACAGATTCTGCAATTTGTTTTTGTGCCTGTACTTTTAGAAACCAAAACCACATTAATAAGGAAAATGCTCCTTGCTGGGGGGCGGTGCAGGGGGGGAAGATTTCCTTTTAGATGGTAAAATGTTCTGTATTGTTATTTCTGTAAGATTTGAAATGTTGCTGTTGATGCAAGTGCTACTACAGGTTCTTAATTTTTTTTATATTACTGATAAAATGTATATGGCAATTACTGCTTTATTGGATATAATTGCATCAGGGCTACAGAACCTTGTTGCATCCATTTGAAGCAGATGTAATTGCATTAAGATGGCTCGCATTTCTATCACATAGTTATGCAGAAGCTAGCACTGAGTATCTGATGAAGAAATACAGATACTTGCAGCCAATATCAAATAATTGAAACTAGTAGCTCTCTTTAACATCAAGCTATAGGAGCCCTTTGGTTGGGAAATCCCACAAAGCAACGTGTTCCTTTTCCAAATTCAAATAACTATTTTCTATCTTATACTGTCTTGTTATGAAAAAACTGTTATGTGCTCAAGCAAGCACTAAGAGTGTGCAAGTATGATGATATTCTGCCATTTTTCTGTGATAAAAATTTTACAGCTTTTATTCACTATTTAATAATTCCCTCATGTCTATGACAGTCATAAGTTTCTTTTCAATTTGTACTGAAAGTCATTGTGGAGTATGAAAGCAGCACCAAACTGAAAGCAAGCAATCAGACCTTTTTATTTTGTGGTGCTGTAATAAATAAGATCAAACTTAAAAGATACTTTACTGGTACTCTAAATAAAGGAAACAAAACATAGGGTTATTTTTCCTGAAATTGTCTTTTAATTAAGGACATAGAAAGCTTTCTGTGTTTGTCAAATAGAAAGGTTGCAGCTGCCATGAAGGCGGTACTGTTTCTCTGCCTAGCTTGGCTTTACTTTGACATATAATATCACTTGCTTTTCATCATCTTCTAAAGTTTCTGCATTTAAAAATGTTCGGTTGATTGGAAGATAAAATGGTAAAAGCCACTGGTGTTAAAATGCTAACATAGCTGCTTTGTATTTGATTGTGATGTCCCAGCTTTCTAAACATTTCCAGTAGGGATATTAGAACATTATTTTTAGTGCCTAAATATGGATAACCAAGAGGTCTTGTACAGCAAACGTGAATCTTTTCTACAGCTTTCTCTTGGTAGGAATGGCATAGCATGATTTTAACATTATCACTACGTATATACCACCTACACTAATTGCATATGTTCTCGAGTAGACTATGTGCTAATTAAGGTCTGTTAGAAGATTATTTTATACTGGTTTTCATTAAGAGCTGAATTAAATTTCAGAAACAGAAGAATGGCACCACTATTCAGAGAGTCATATGCCTTAGTGCTAGAGCTGATGAGTGTCCTATAATATTGGCCAGACAGATCACAGAAACCAATTTCATTACATCCTCTCTGTGACTTCATTCAGTTATTTTCATAGACTTGTACTCATGATCTCTTTAATTTTTTTTTTAATTGCTTGAACTTAAGCTATTACTGTGTTTATTCTCTAAAGAATCCAAAGTTGCATTTTCAGAAGCAGCAAAGATGCATGGCTCTGAAGTCACATACACCATTCTTGCAGACAATCGCTTTCCCCTATAGCTTGGAGTATGAGTTTTTCCTCATTTCCAAGTTTTAGATTTTTTTATTTTTCAGTGCTTCACTAAGATTTAGTCACTTCCAGTAGAGCTGTGCCTGAAACACATGGTCTTTGAGGTATAATATTTACTTTATGGCTTCACTACAGACATTTCTTTAGGTAAACAGTGCTGTGTGTTTCAAATGTGTTCACGTTGGAAGATTTGCTTTTAAACTGCATTTGCAATGTTATTTTGCAATGGGATCATTACCTGCAAATTCATCTGTCATAAAATGCAAAGATCATCTTTAAGAATGCTAATAGAATCCTTGATGAAATCTGAACATAGGAGTTGCTGCCAGAGAAACTGCTCAGGCTTTGAAGACTTTGGCTCAGGCAGCACGAGGGGTTGCGGCATCTACTACCGACCCTGTGGCAGCACATGCAATGTTGGATTCAGCAAGGGATGTCATGGAAGGCTCGGCTATGCTTATTCAGGAGGCAAAGCAAGCCCTGGCTGCACCAGGGGATGCAGACAGTCAGCAGAGATTAGCGCAGGTAAGTTGCAACTTTGAGCAGCTACTTGAAGTATCAAACACCCAGCGAAGTTATTCAAAACGCAGCATTAAGTAATGAGAGAGAACAACATAAAATAAGACTGCGGGGAATGCTGGCTGTCTATTCTTTCCAGCAACTCTCAGATGGTAACATCATGCTTATGTTAAACAATGCAGATGGTGTTGAAGTATGATATTTAGTGATCTTTTAGGAAAAGAAATTTATACAAAGATGCAGTTAAGTGCTTTTACCCACAACATTTGAGTAGGCTGCTTGACTGCAAAAATGAAACTGTTAAACTGATTGTTATCAAATTAAGGATTTTTATTCATGTTACATTCAAAAAGTGAATGCATGTTTTCTACGCCTGTGGCACCACTGCTTTTGAAGACTTCAAGGAGTAAGAGGTTCTTTTTTACTGCTTTAAATAATCTCTTATGCGGGGACATTAGTTTTAATCAGGACTTTGAAAAAAGTAGCATGCAAAGGATTTCTGTGATAAGTGTATGGTTAACTTCAGGGGCATTGCCTTGTCAGCAGTGCTGCAGCCTTTATCCCAGGTGCCAGGAGCAGTTGTGGAGCTGCCCTCCCAACTCTGTCCTATCAGATGAGTGAGCATAAATAATGACTACTGCTAAACTACAGGTGAGCTAACCAATGAAGTTGCAAGCCTCAAAAATGGTCGTTAGTCTCGAAATTTAGGAGCTGCTGGTTGCGAAATGTGCCTCCTATTAGATAAATGGCCACTTAAGCCTTTCTCCCTGAAAATGTGTTTACTTGTGTGTTGTAGGTGGCAAAAGCAGTGTCTCACTCCTTGAATAATTGTGTGAATTGTCTGCCTGGACAAAAGGATGTGGATGTGGCCTTGAAGAGTATTGGGGAATCTAGCAAGAAGCTCCTTGTTGATTCGGTGAGATGTCTTTTAACATAAAAATAAATTTCAGAAAACTGAAAAGCAGTTTCAGTTCCCCATGTGTCAAAATATTATTTAGTAAATGTGCCTTAAGTAGACTTCATAAAAGTTTTGTTTAAGTTTATGCAACTTTAAGTAGCTGGTACTTTGGCTGAAATGCTGTTCTAGTTTATGGGAAAGGTGAAATGTGTTTGTCGCTTGTGAAAGCAATAGTAAAGTCATTGTCATAGATCACTGTTAGTTTGGTTTTTCGAGAATGCCAACTGTGACCTAACATTTTGAAGAATATAAAAATTAGAAAATTAGAATCCATCTCCCACCTAGAAGTGATGGGTTCAGTTTAAGGAGCATTGTGGTCGGTCAAAAAATGTTCAGTGCATCTCTGGTCATTTTGTGCAAGGAGAAGAATTGTTATTTCTGTTTAACTGCATCTATGTCAAAAAAGCCCCTTTGTGTACTGGTAATTTGCCAGAATGTTATATGATGTGAACGACTTTTTTCTGCACCTAACAGTGATCCAGCAACCCTGTGAGTGAAGGAGGAATTATATTTTGATATGTTTGTTTAGAGTCATTGTGAAGAGCTGCCAATACTTGTGTGGTGTTCTGGAAAGCTTGTTCATGGAAGTGAATGATGACTTAAGAGACCAAAAATCTCCAACTTTTGCCACTTTGAGTTCATCACTTTGAATTTCATAGTTGAACCATAAAATAGCTATTGTCATCTCTGCCCCTTGAAAGATTTATGTACTTGTCTGTCCTTTGAAAGAAACAGCAGAACCAAGGTCGTTGTATAGATTTCTGATTGACAGCTGTGCCATAGTTGAACTATTCACATACGAACTAGCTCATATTTGAAGCTCGCCACTGTATTGCATTTTGCGTTCTTGAATTGTGTTGAACTTTCCAGTTGTGAAGGGCCAGTGTGATGTGACTGACAGTAAAATAGGGTGCTTGGTCTCTTACAGCTACCTCCAAGTTCTAAGTCATTTCAAGAAGCTCAGAGTGAACTGAACCAGGCAGCAGCAGACCTGAATCAGTCAGCAGGAGAAGTCGTCCATGCTACACGGGGCCAAAGTGGGGAACTGGCTGCAGCATCTGGAAAATTCAGTGATGATTTTGATGAATTTCTTGATGCTGGTATTGAAATGGCTGGCCAAGCACAAGTAAGTTTATCTTGCTAATTGGGACCAAGGATTATCTTGGGCATAGTACCTTGCAGTGCAGTATCTTGGTTATCCGGTAGTACAATACAATGTGCTAGTGTGAGCCTATCCAAATATGACAGGTGATATTTGTTATGAAGAAGTCATCCATAACTGGTTATCCAGAGTGAAGTTAACTCAGCATTTGTGTTTTACACTGGATACTGGTATTTTTTTCCTGCGTCCAGTCAGAAATATGACTTCGTACTCCTCCGAATGGTTTGAGCTGTTAACTAAGTTGATGTGTATATCTGAAGGTCCAAAGATGGGCTGGGCTCTCAAAGCTTATGGAAAAGATTGCTTCTATTTTCATAGAAATACTATGGAGCATAATTTATGTGAACACTGTTCAAAATTTAGCACCTTTCTTTGCTAATTTTCAAATGCTTTAAGTAAAAGGAAGAGAAGATGCATTTAAAATCCAGACTTGATACTGCTTTATGGTGTGTGCTGCTGTGGACCTGCTGCAGAGCAAGCAGGACCTTGCAGTAGAGCAAGCATTTGAAGAGGGCTGACTAAAATGTCATGGATCTGACAGCAAGCACTTGGACTTCCGTTTAGTGATTTAAAATCTGTCAGAGTTTTATTCTGATGAACTCGGAAACAATCAGGAATGTTGTCATGTATTATCTAACTTATTCCTAGTAGTCAAGATACTCATTTAAGTTGGAGATACCTCCTTCGTTTTATCTTTCTGTTTAGATGTACTGAATTACATTAATTGGTCATTTGGAGATGATTTAGCATAACAAATGTCAGTGTATAAAAAGGGTCATGTAGAAGGAGAGGTAGGAGGACTTGTAGGAAAAAGAATCTGCAGACTGATTTGCCCTAGTTAGTAGAAGGAACTTGAAAACCTAAGAAATGATTGCCAAAGGAAAACTAGCCAGAAAGTCTTGAATGTGCCAGTCCTTTGAAATAATTTATGAAGTGTCTCTATGGAGCAGGTGCTTTGTAGACAGAGCTGAGTAGAGAGATTGGACAGTGACCGCAGATTATTCTCTATCAATACTTAATCGTTGAGGTTCCAGATCCATGAAATGAGTTAGGCACCAAATATCTGCTGATTATCTGAAATTGAGTATGAGTTAGGTACCCAACTATCTTTTTAGCCATGGGCCTCATTGACTTCTAGAATATTTTGTTTGAGGCAATTCAGTGAAGGCAAAGGTGGAAATGAAACTGCAGATAGCTACATGAAAAGAGAATTCCAGCTGCTGTTGAGCTTGTGGCCCTTGCAGATTTGCTTATCCTACCGATATTGGGGATGATAACCATCTTAGTTATTAATAGTTGATCTTTCAAAAGAGAATGCCTTCTGTTGTGTCTAGTTATGTGGCCTGAGCAGAATCAAAAACAGGTATTTTTGATGCCCTGCAAAATGTTGGGGTAGGGAGGAAGCAGAATGCGAATACAGAGTAAAAGTTATTCACATCAGCTGAGTAGTATGCAACCTCTTTACATAAAACTCTGAATAGACTATTAGAAAGAATAGAGTAACTTCTATTGATCATTGATAGAACAATCTAGTCACAACTACTTGCTGTGATAAGGCGGTACTTCCCTGTAATTTTATGTACATGCAGGTTTTCCTTTTCAAGCAATGACTTAAAATGAGTAATAGAACATCCAGGTCAGAATGTTTACCAAAATAGGCTTATAGAAAGTTATTTTCTTGGGACAGAGGACTTCCTGGAGGGATCTTTCTGTGTAAGTAATCCTAGTCAGATGCTAGAGAGCCTATGGGTTACACAGAGGATGATAGAATACAGAGAGTGTACACTGACTGAATAATGTGAATCAGTTGTGCCAGGCAGAGATGCATGAGAGTCTTGACAACAAAAGCGTTGTTCAACAAGTAGTAAAGTTTCTCCATTGCTCACTTGTGAATACTGCCATTGTTAGAAACCAAGCTATTTGTTATATGGGTTTCTTTTTTCTGTGATATAAATGAAGCTAGAGGCACCTGTCTGGGTGAACAGAGGCTTTGGTCCATGTCATTCTCCTGACTAGGGTCCCCTGCATGTCAGTGGTTTCAGGTGGATAAAGAAACTGGGTTTCCAAATGTGATCTTAGCTTTTATTACTCTTTATTGCAAACTCTGCACTTAATGTTATGCTGCTCTGGCTTTCCAGACTAAAGAGGATCAGATTCAAGTAATAGGTAACCTCAAGAGCATCTCTATGGCTTCCAGCAAGCTGTTACTAGCTGCCAAGTCTCTGTCTGTTGATCCTGGAGCTCCTAATGCTAAGAACCTCTTAGCTGCAGCCGCAAGGTAAGGATGTGTTGCAAATATCCTAAGATATTTGCTTTTCTCTGTGATATTTATAACGTGTTGTGGGTTTTTTGGTTTTGGGTGGTTTTTTTGGTTTTTTTTTTTTTTTTTTTGTTTTTTTGCTATTGACTCAGTTATCTGAGTGGTTGGAATTTGCAGTTCTACTTAAATGAATATAGGCTGGAGAAAAGCAGGTCATTTTGGAGTAGTTCAGTTCACTGGCATAACTTGTTACCCATGGTGGAAATAAGACCCAGCAGCTGAAGAGTTGGCCTGGTTTTTGAAAGGGACTAGTGTGTTTTACCTGTTGGTTTTTTACCATCTGTGTTCTGACAAGGCAGTAGCTAACAGTAAGCCTCTCAATCCCTGACAAAGAACAGAAATTGAATAATATTCTTACATAGAATGTGCTTAAAAATCATGTTGTGGCTACCTATCACTAACAGTGTGTATGAGTGAGAACACCTGAAAGGGTTAGTTGCTATGTTTATTTGGTGGAAAATACCCTTACTTTAAGGATTCTGTCAACTGTGCCCTGAATTTCATCTTGTAGACCCTGTTTCTCAGTCAAGGTGCTCAGTGTTTATGTGAAAAATAACACCACGTTTCAGTGTTTGACTGGATAATCGGCTCTCCTTCACTTTGTCAAATCCTTTTCTGAATTTTTATTTTCCAAATTAACTTTTTATTCTGTTATCTAAGTTTGTAAATCAAATGTTCATATATCAAACTGGAAGGAGACTGCGGAAGGACAGGTAGACATCACACCTAGAAATGTCAACGTTAAATCAAATGAATATTTGAGATTGTTTGGATGTGACTTATTATATTGTCTTCCAAAATGTTTACACCCACAAAGATTAGCCTAGAGAGGAAGAGAGTGAGTTAAGACTGTTACTTTCTTGGGGATAATGTAGTTGATGTTTGTCCTGGACCTTGAAATAATCCCTTTCTAATAGCAATAACTTTATTCTAAAAAAATAAATCCCCTCCTTTAATGAAGGACTTCTTAAAGAAGTTATGCTACTTTGTCATATATGTTTGGGGAAAAAAAAAAAAAAATCTGACATCCATCTTACCTCCCCAGAAATAAATAGTTTCTAGGAAGATTGTAGGTAATGAAATACTAAGATACTTTTCAGTGACTAAGTTATGTCACTGTGCTAGCGTAGTGGGTTGACCTTGGCCCACTGCCAGATGGTGTCTTGTCCTTTCTTAATGACATTTTCCCAGAGGTGCCACCAGCTTGAGTTGTGGGCTCAGCTGTGTCCTGCAGTGGGTCTGTTGGAGCTGTCTAGAACCAACTGTACCCAGCATGGGGCAGCCCTTGGCCTCTTCTCACAGAGGCCACACCTGCAGCCGAAACCTTGCCACAGACACCCAATACACATGTTGCTATGAGATGAAGCTTCTGTTTCTTCTGGACTAAATTCTCAGTTGTTCACACTGAAGGGATAAATTTTCAGGTGTGGCTCACTATCAAATGCTTTAGTGAGAATGTTTTTTGCTCCTCTGAAGCTTGTTAAAGAAGAGTTTTCTAGGTGAACTGTTTAACATACAGTTAATCCACAAACACTGAAGAGAAAAAATGTAGTAGAACACCGAAGTATTAAATCTTTATGCAGTGTATAGTTAATGAAACACAAGTTTTAACAAGAAGGATAGTTAAACTTTAAAGTATATATTTTTTTCTTCTACTCTCCCTAGAGCTGTAACTGAGAGTATAAACCAGCTCATCACGCTGTGCACCCAGCAAGCTCCTGGGCAGAAGGAATGTGATAATGCACTCAGAGAACTCGAGGTATTACATTTCAGAAGTTCTTATGAATAAAAATGAGCCCCAAATGTTTGTTTCCTTTGTCTGATTAAATGCTGTTGCTGTCTTCTCACTTGGTATCTGTGGCAGGGGTTTTAATTGCATACACAAGGTAAGCATAGAACCTCTGTGAGCATCGTGTAGTTTTGGCCAGAGTGAAATTTGCTGCCCTGTCCTCTCCTCTTCTTCCCTGCTCCTCAAAAGGTACAGTTTAGTCCTTGTTATTCATACTTACTGTGAATTAAGGAAGAATCATGATGAGATGGACATTCCAGCAGTGTAGTGAAGGGAGCTGCAGTATCTTGATTTTTATGCTTATAGAATGTTGTTACTCTCATCCCACCTTATGAAACATTTACCATCTTTTACCTCGTTCCTCCCTGCCATTTCTTAGTGTAGGTTTCCAAAGCCTTGTATCTGCTCTGTCACAGCCAAGCTGATATGGCATGCATGTCAATACAGGTTTTGCAAGGAATGTTCTGGTTCATGAGTGAAATGTTTGGCTGGCTAAATAATGGGTAGCAGGTCAGTTGAAAAATATAATTCTAAAGCTGTCCACTGATCACAGGGACAGTTGCTTACAATAGTAGGAAATAGCATCTTTTTAATTAAACTAAATGTTTGTTTGCTGTCAAGGTTGGAACTTCAAGATATGACTGGCCAGTGTAGAAAACATAAAATACCTTCAAGCTTTAAATTTCTATGCCTTGGTATCAGAAGAATACAAAGGCCATTGCAGCACATGCCAGGAAATTGTGAGCTTTTTTGATGTGCAAGTCCACAGTCATCATCCGAGAATACTGGTAGGAGTTTGCCTAGGAGCTAGTTTGTACTTCTGAATTCTTAGTTTCTTGAGCTTAGAAGTGTTCTCTCCTTGGTTAAACAGAGTGGCATCAAGTCCAAATAACAGAAAGAGAAAAGTGGAAATTGGGCCATAATGTAATGGCTGCCTGAAATCACTGCCAAATGTAGGGATGGAGCAAGCAGGAGTGTGATAGTGTCACTGGGCTAGCCCTTGGCCAGCAGCCAACACAGCTGTTCACCCACTTTCCCCCACCCCCAGGGGATAGGGGAGAGGATTGGGGGCAAGGATTAGGAGGCTTGTAGGTTGAGATAAGAACAGTTTAATAATAGAAATAAAAGAAAACTTTTAAAAAACCCTAATATTAAAATAGTAGTGATAATGATAACAGTAATAAGATATACAAATGAGCGATAACCTGGTGGAACCACTCACCACCAGCTGACCAAGCCCGGCCCGTTCCCAGATAATTCCGGAGGAGCAACAATCCTGAACTGAAACCGCGATCCTGGAAGAGCCAGAGCCTGAGCAAAAACCAGAGAGTATCCCCCCCTTTCTGGTCAGCCCCGGATAATACACTAAACATGCCGGGATATGATATGGGATATTTCACCGACACATCCAAATGCCAGTTTTGGGGTTTGCTATTCACTGAGCTTCTCCCTCCCATTCCTAATGCAGCTGTGAACCAGCCAAACACGGTGGCCTTGAGCTCCAGCAGCAGCTGATAACATTGGTACTTTTATCCAGTGTTCTTCTCATAAGTCTGAACTGAAACCAAACACAGCTATTCTAACTACTGAGAAGAAAATTAACTCTATCCTAGCAAAACCAGGACAAGGAGGAATGAAGTGCCATTTCTCAGGACTTCATGAAAGACTAATGGGGATAGATCAGCAAAACAGTGGGGATGTGAAAGGTCAGAATTCCCAGCTAATGAGCCACAGAAAACTGAGAGCCTAGAGGAGAAATGTAGGGCAGAACAGCCTTAAGAAGGCATCGCAGAGGGTTCTGTGCCAATAGCATGGCTTGCATGGATTGTGAGCAGAGCCCAGGGAGGGCAGAAGGAACATCTGTAGCATATTGAACTTCAGGAAACACTTGCTTGAAAGGGAAAGTTAGTGAGAAAAGCCTGGGTGTATAAAAATGGATTAATTTATGAGAAAATGGGAACTGAGGCAAAAACACACAGTCTTCAAACCAGGCTGGAGACAGGTATAAAAGTGACCCGAGGAACCTATCAGATTTTGGGGAAAGCATTATTAGTAGTCTTAACTTGCAATTTCTCTTTACGATGATAAAGCTCTTACCTCTTCCCTTCATTTCCCCCATTCATTGCCTACTATTTCTAGTGTCCCCAAGGCTTCTTAAAAGTACTAAAAAGTCCTGTTTCTGTAGAAAGAGTATGTCTGAGCTTGGGTTTGATAGACTGTCAGTATGGTCTGTAGTCTTCCCTGGCGGCTCTGGAGAGCACTGTTTAGGGAGGACCTTACTGTATGACCTCCAGTGAGATAGCTAAACTTGCCCAGAGTTTCAGCTGAAACAATCAACAGAGGCGATATAGTAATAGCCAATATATGTCAGTGGGAAGCTGAGCTGGCTTGTCTTTCACTGTTCTGTTTCCTTACATTCCAAGGGCTTCTGTCTCCATAGTAGTGCAAGTGCTGCAGGGACACTGTTTGCTTTGCAAGTTGTTATTTAAAGATGATGGAGCACAAAAAATGAAGAGTTGCTTCAATGTCTGTGAGAACTGAGAAAGAGATGAGAAGCAGCTGGAAACTGTTTTCTAGATACAACTTCTTCCTCACATCACCACCTTCTCACAATTTAATTGCTGTAAGGCT
Source organism: Antrostomus carolinensis (assembly GCF_000700745.2). NCBI lineage: Eukaryota > Metazoa > Chordata > Aves > Caprimulgiformes > Caprimulgidae > Antrostomus > Antrostomus carolinensis. Next base: position 51,728 of record NW_010326433.1, read on the forward strand.
TTGAGCTAGACTACAGCTTTTAAAAAGCAATAGCTGAGCTGTTAAAAATATTGTAGGTGTATCTTAATGTTAGGAGTTTAGTTATGAGAAAAGTTGAAGAGTTTAAAATCATGCCTAGATTTCGTTCAGGTGGAAGGCAAATGTCAGATACAGATGTTACTATCTTTCTATACTTAACCAACTTCCCTTTCATTGGAAAGATTAAAAGTTTTTTCTACCTGATATTTGGCAGAAAATAGCGTTCGTCCAAACTCGGGAAAAGGCATATTGCAGATTTTTTTACATGCAAGGGTATTAGTCTGCTGCATTTTACAGCTTTTTACAAGTTTTGTTATGTAAATACACTGATTCTTCCCAGTGAATGTGTGACTGACTTTCATGTTGTTATTTCCAGGAATCAGAATTACATCAGAAAAAGAAATTAAACCCAACTACTGTATTAGTTTTCTAGCAGAGGGAGATATGTCAGTGGAATCTGTTGACAGTAGTAAGAGGCAGGCAGGCGGCTGACTTGCACTTAGTTTGTTAGCCCTTTGTGTCTCTAGACAGTACTCAAGAAATGGTATCTGGTTTTCCTGTCACTCTTGTAATTCCATTTATGAAATTTAAAACGGTACTGAAAACATGTATTAGGCTGTTGACAATAGACAGAAAAGCAGTTACCTCATGTCAGCCAAGCATCGCTGACTGACTGTAAGTCACTCATCACAAACACGAGGTAAACCACACCAGCCTATACTTCTAACAGATTTGTAGAGCACAAACATGCAGTTACCACAGTTCACTTAACGTAGGGTAGCATTCCATGTGTAGCACCTTCACTTGCATGTGAGCCCTCAGTGAGTGCGTAGTTTTGTTTGCTTGCTGGAAACAAAGTTGTAAGATCACACTGGTACAAGCAAAATAGTTGTGATGGTCTGTGTTCTTCCCAGCTCAGTATTTCAGGCTCTGTCAATAATCAGAATATCTTTTGTTATTTCAGACAGTTAAGGGAATGCTGGATAACCCCAATGAACCTGTGAGCGATCTCTCATATTTTGATTGTATTGAGGGTGTAATGGAAAACTCAAAGGTAATTTCCTTTTCCCACCCCTGTGCCAATTGTAAAGTGCATTTTGAATATCAGAAGTTTCTACGTGGATATCAAACATGTTGGAAATGCAGCAGAGTATTTATAGCGAAAATGTTGCTGCATTCCTTGATAAAACTCAGCCTGAGATAGGTCTCTTACAGATAATTTCAGGTTTTGGTCTCTTAGAAGGCATATTGCCCTGGTAATAAATTTTAGTTCCTGTGTATTAGACAGCATGTCGTACTTTCATGATATATTTTGACTGCAGCTATGTTAGAATGGCTCAAAGCGTAAACAGTTGGCAGTTAAATATTGTGTCATTCTGTGCGAAACAGCTCAGAGAAATGTCTGAGCAGTCCAGATATTCCAGCACATCAGAAAATCTGTGTGAAATCTCTGAAGTTATTTTTAAACGTACCATGCTATACATCTCTCTCTGAAGCTTTGCTTTTGGTGTGCTTTTTATCTGATGTGTTGGAATTGTCTCAGACCCTTCCATCTCTAAAATGAAAAGACAGTGCTCAGTGGATATGCATGTCACCTTGCATCTAATACTCTAGAGCAGTCAGATCTTACTTTGCATTTTAAAAGAAAATAAACTGAAATCAGGGGGAGACACTGTGGGAATTAATGTGTATTCTGACATTCAGATGGTTACAGCAGACTAGGTACAATTTTACTTCCACTGAGTTTCAGTGAATTTGGGGGCAACGATGTTGCCAGATGTGTCAACAGCAGCTGTGGGATTGGTTGTCATGTTCTGCAGTTGGTGAAATGTGCCTAGTGCCAGGCTGACTGGGATGACTATTGGATGATGGCAAAAATAATGGGGATTAATTCTGTATCCTCGTAGTCATTTGCACTATAATAGCGTTTGTTCAGCACCGTCAATCCAGTGTTGGTCTGCACGCCTTATCCCTTATGCTGTACAGAGGAATGCGCCCAATTCAGTGAAGTCGCTAGCTAGCTAAAATTTCTAGAAGCCAAGTCAGAGGTTTGTGGGCCAGAACTGACTCAAGACCAGGAATCATTTGCCGTTGAGTGGTAGGGAAGCATATTGGGAAGGTAACTTTGTTTTTTAATTTCTGAGGTTCTTGGAGAATCGATGGCGGGCATTTCCCAAAATGCCAAAACGGGGGATCTTTTAGTCTTTGGAGAATGTGTTGGAGTTGCATCCAAGGCTCTCTGTGGCCTCACAGAGGCAGCAGCTCAGGTAAGCTACTAAAGTCTGTAAAGGAAGTATATGTTTTAATTTTTTTTTAGACAGCTCCCATTGTGAGCGTGTAAATCTGAGATTCGCTTCCTTGTGTCCAAATGATGACCTTGTACTACGTGGCATGCTCTGTGTGGATGCACAGAGACTGTGCATATACCGTTGTACATTGCAGAAGCAGCAGCATGTAGTAACATGCATATTTTATAACGGAGGGAAATGACATCAAGAAGGAGACTTTTCTGAGGATAAAGCAAATGTCAAAGTTGCAGCATATGGAATTCATGTTTGCAGCTCAGGCTCTGAACCATTACATCATAGAGGAGCACACAATAAACAGCCACAGTTAAATGAATAAATGAGTTTGATATAGTTTGTAAAAATTCATAAGGAGTGCTACTAATTTCAGACATGTAAAATAATAAGAAACCTGTTTCAGCTGTTAACATACTTTTCGAATAACCTAAATTCTTAAGCTACTACAACAAATGAGAGTCTGGAACTGGTCACTGTGGCTTCACTGATCTGATAACTGGGTGACTTAAACTCCTGAGAGCTGATACAGCTTCTTCAGTGAAGGGTTTGGCCATGGGCGATCATGCTTTGCATCTGGAAGCCACTTCTTGATTTCCCCAAACATGGAATGTCTAAGTGCGGACTTAATCTCCTGCACATCTAAACTTGTGTTGCCTTATTGGCATATCAAGGTGACAGATAATTGTATCTGTAACAGAAATTCATCAAGAAATCTTCAAATATGGTTTTGACAGTTCGGACAATTCATCCTTGTTGAAACTTTTGTGTAACTGAGAAGGAAATTAAGTCTGGCCATCAAAATATCTTGAGCTGCAGTGAGACCAGCAACTGCAGACTTGAGGGGTCCTACGCTCAGCAGCAGTGCATTTGCTGTGAATTGGTTTTCTACTTAGGGCTGATGAAAACCCTCACCATCTGCAACTGTGGCTAATCCAGTAAATAATTGGCTGATGCTTGTGACCATTAAAGCTCTTTCCATTGGCTATGCAAGTGAAAAATAACGTTTCTGGGGATACCAGCTGCTTAAACTATGGGTAGTTTTGTTTTGACTAAATAAATTTCACAAGTGGAAGGATACCTTTTCTCAGTTTCAGAGGATAGCGGAGATTTATTACTAAATAAATGGTAATAGTATTTCACAATATGATTTCTGGATAATCTCTGACCACCATGTGCTATGACATACGGCAAGCATATCAAAGAACCAAGATGGATTTATCACTGTTTCTTACGATTGTTTTCTTCCTTTCTCCATTTCTAGGCTGCTTACCTGGTTGGCATCTCAGATCCAAACAGTCAGGCTGGTCAGCAGGGTCTCGTTGACCCAATTCAATTTGCCAGAGCCAATCAAGCAATCCAGATGGCTTGCCAGAATTTGGTAGATCCAGCAAGCAGCCCATCACAGGTGATTCCAGAGGATTGCAGGGAGAGTGTCATTGTTAGGACACATGACTTTGCTTTATTTGTGACCAAGTAAAGGAGTTTTGGTTTGAAACTGTTGCATGGCTTTGAACTGCAGCTTTGCAGAGCTAGAGTAAAGCAACTGTCATGCATCTTTGATAATCTGCTTGTTTTGTGCCATCTCTTTTTACAGGTACTATCAGCTGCCACAATTGTGGCCAAACACACTTCTGCTTTGTGCAACGCTTGTCGCATCGCTTCATCAAAGACAGCAAATCCTGTTGCCAAGAGACACTTTGTGCAGTCTGCCAAGGAAGTTGCAAACAGCACTGCTAACCTGGTTAAAACTATCAAGGTACCAATGCTGCTTAATTGTGCTTCCTTCTTCCTTTGTGTTTTTCTTTTTTTTTTTTTTCTTCCATTGAGACAGAATCAGAACAGTTAGAAATATCTTTTTACCTTCTGTAATATGTATGGTTTAATAAATCATTATTTTTTTGAAGACCTGAATTGAAAAACACATTCAGTGGTATAACTGTGCCATAGCTGAGATGGCAAGAATTGGGAAACATTAGTGTTATGAGAGGCATCTGGCTCATCCTGTATGAGATACCTCTGTGTCAATGTACTTAATGAGCTTGCACCATGAGAATAATTTGCAAACAACTAAATGCAAAGGTTTTTAATGGTGTTGCATTGCTCAGTATCTGGAGGTTTGTGAAGGTATTTCTGACAGCTTTACCATAATTATAAGAGAAAAATAAAGAAACAATACTGGGAAGCAAACAGAAGTTTAAGTCTCCTGTTAATAGTAATCTTTTATTTTGCAGATACCTGCCTGCAATTTTTCAGGAGGTAGCTTTTCCTCATGCAAGCATAAATAATATTCATTAAGTCATAGAGGAGTCACGATTCTAAAACCCTCGGGAAGCCATTAGCTGATCTGCTACTGAAAGTCTTTTAAAAATAATTATGCTCTTAAGACTGGAAGGTTCTATTACATTATACAGAAGGTCCTTCATATTTCCTATAAGATTATGAAAGAGATCAGTGGACTTGTGTGAAAATGAGAGCAATAAATAATTATTGGTTTGCTTAAAGAAAAAAAAAAAGAAATTAAAAATCAGTCTGTAGGAAAGGACCACCTTGTTAGCCACTTCCACCCTTTGGAGCATGAGGTGCCAAGACATGATTTATGAGCATCATCAGATTGCAATGATAGAAAACCTTTATTCAGTCTTGTGAAGCAAAGCAGCAGTTTTAAGTTTAGGTTTAATAATCTAAGTAGCTAAGTAACAATAGCTAAGAAAGGCATGCCTAAATGATCACATTCTTTGCATTAGCCTTGTATATGGGGGAACTTTCTTGTATCATAAGCACACAACTGTTATAAAGAATTAAACCGTCTTCCTTCAATTTTGCAAAGAAACCCATTCAGACAGAACTCAATCACAATTTAATTTCCAGGCCCTGGATGGTGATTTCTCTGAAGAGAACCGCAACAAGTGCAGAATTGCTACTGCACCTTTGATAGAAGCTGTGGAAAATCTGACAGCATTTGCTTCAAATCCAGAATTTGTCAGCATACCAGCACAGATCAGCACTGAGGTAAGGCAGGATGTTGCACTTTCACCCTCAAAAAGTTGAAAATGTTGAATTAATCGTGTGGTTGGGAGAGAGGAAGTGAGTGTAAAGGCCTGACTCTGAAATGTCTCTCTGTTCCTGGGTGTTCGAAGAGTATTCTGCTGTCCTTTGCTTAACCTCTCACTTTGAGTTTTGCACCAGTAGGATAAAAGTAGTTAGGCTACAGTAAACACTGCCAGTCTCCTGTTAGGAAAGTGATCTAAGCCTGTCCTGCAGGCCTGTAGTACCTGGGTTTGCCAGATCACCGGCCATAAAATACAGAGATGATGACCCAATTAGAGTGTTGTAGTCCAAGTGATTTCTGGGAAAGGAGCACGCTTGGTTGGATCTTGCAAGTTTTGTGACAAATAAAGTTTATTTTCAACGATATCACCATCGTTTATGATTAGACGAGTGTCCTTGTTTTCTTCTGTTTCTCAGATGGATGATGCCTTTCTCAGCCTGAAAATTATTTAATTCCATTATGGAGAAATGCAGTGATTTTAGTACTATTTCCATGTTGACTGTCCACGAATATAATAGTATGATACAAGATATGATAATGCTATTTTAGCACCATTAATTGAACAGATTTTTAGGAGCAGAAAGTGTGGATGAACTCAAATAATTATTTCAATGTTCTTTGTGTTCTTGTACCTTTCTGACCCCAGGGATCGCGAGCACAGGAACCAATTCTAGTTTCTGCTAAAACAATGTTGGAGAGCTCATCTTTATTGATCAAAACTGCTCGTTCTCTGGCAATAAATCCAAAAGACCCTCCTATGTGGTCTGTACTAGCTGGACATTCCCATACTGTCTCAGATTCTATCAAAAGTCTTATCACCTCTATCAGGTATGTCTGTTGTAGTAACTTTTTTGTGTCCACGTTTAAGGCATAATAATTGAGCAGCCATTTGTAAAGAATAATACTGTATGGCCATTAGCACTCTGGTATTTTTCAGTAATGGAAATTATTTATTCTATCATGTACAATATCTCCCCAGTTGTGCTGGGTGTTTAATCATAAGTGATGACTGCAGCACTCTGCAGCACAGAGTTCTTTGTATCTTGTTCTCCTTCCCTGGTTCGACCTCCAATTCCATTTAGGGTGAATGTAATAGGGAATGCTGTAGAATAAAAAAATGTAGCTAATATTACCTCCATCCAACATACAGCACATGGAAAACAGCTTTTTTTTTTTTTTTTTTTTTTTTTTAACGTGAGTCAGTGTATAAATTACCTTTGCTATCTGTTCTTTATTAGTATAGTGTTCTCGGATTAGTTGCAAGAATGCTGTAGCAAGAAGTGAATAATCTTTATTTTTTGGACTAAACCTGTCCTATCCCTTTCTTACTGAAAATTTTAAAAGTGTAGTTCTAGACGTAACCTCTTAATATTGATTAAATTAAAATGGTATGGAAACAGTGAACTAAGGAATATTTACAGTTTCATTGATCTTTGATAATGATTGTACTGAAATAGCAAACTGCATGTCAGGACAAAGTACTCGGAAACCTAGCTCTGTCTCGGCTAAAAACCCGAACAAGAGATACCTGGGACCGAATGTAACACCTAATGCCTAAGGAATTGTTTTCCGAGACAGTCGATGGCACTGCATACAGAAATGTGAATATTTTTTCCTGGTGTCTGTTGGGTTTTCATGGTGACCTTCATTATTGCGCCAGTCTGGCCAGCCTGAGGAGGCTGAATTTGCATTCTTCTTCTAAGGCAACACATTTTTTTTTCTGTCTAATCATTGAGAAGAGCAATACGTACGTGCGTATGAAAGTGTGCAGAGTAGTCCGTATACGTACCAAAATCCCGTAGGGAGAACAAAGCTAACTTCTGTCCTCATTGCTCTCCTCCCACGTGCTTTATGTATTGTCAGGTAATGAAGTACACTTGTGCGCACGCATGAAAGAGCCTGCGTCCTTCCCACCACGCTCAGCTTACTGTCTCTGTCTTTCAGAGACAAGGCCCCAGGCCAGCGAGAATGTGATTTCTCCATTGATGGGATCAACAGATGCATCAGAGACATTGAGCAGGCCTCCCTTGCAGCTGTCAGTCAGAGTCTGGCCACCAGAGATGACATCTCAGTTGAGGTAAGGGAGATAGCACAGGGCGAAACAAAGTAATGCTGAGCCGCCTCACTTACCCTGTTGCTTTTCTTTTCCATTTGAAGATTTGGAGCACAATCTACAGTGAGGGGGGAGAAGTATTCTTACTGGAATCTTTCTAGGCAAAAGCACACGCTGGCCAAGGTGTATCACTTCTGGAAAGATGCCAGAATCACTAGGCATCTAGGAGTAGGAGTGACAGCAGTTGGTTTTAACCACCACCCACATATTACTCTGACTTCCTGTGCTGATGTGAGTGACTGATAGTTAGTGTGAATTAAAAGCCAGTATTTATGTCTCGACAAGGCCAATAATATGCTTTTCTTATGCTCCTGCCTCGCATATGGTCAGCCCTCATCTCTGTCCCTCGGAGATGTCACTTATTTCCTTAGTCTTTCCTTACTGGTGAATTTCTCCTGCTGGCTTCAAAGTTTACAGCAGAGCTTTTTGCTTTTGTGCTGTCTGCTTGTATTGTCTGCTTTGAAGAATGTTTCCTTGTATTGAAATCAGAGCTCCCGCTGGTTTCTCTGATCAGTGCAGTGACACTAAATCTTTGGCAGGGCAAGAATAGTTTTGGGGTTTTTTTTGTCACGTTGCAATGAGAAAGGACACCCACTCTTGAGTTTGCTACTATCAGCTGGAGTAGGAGGGAGCCATCTTCCTCTCTCTCTCCCCAGACTTGCCATATCAGTCTAAAGAGGAGCAGGCCTATGTCAGGAGTAGTGTTGTTGAAACAGGGTAAAAGCGAAGAAATGAGCATGTACATAAAGAAAGTCGACAGCATGGATTTCTGCATCCTATGGTAGTTTGGTCATTTCAACAGCATTCTGAGTATGCTGGTTGGTCTGAGGGCGATTGTGATGATACAGTACAACTTGATAAAAGAACAGCTGTGATAGTAACTGGTGATTTCTCTTTATATTAGGCTCTACAGGAGCAGCTGACATCAGTCGTCCAGGAAATTGGTCACCTCGTTGATCCCATAGCTACTGCAGCTCGGGGAGAGGCAGCTCAGCTTGGGCACAAGGTACTGTCCTACCATTATGAAAGGTATTTGAGATCTCAGATAGCTGGACATTAGGGGAGATGATGATTTAGCTGCTTTTTCACTTCCTGTGAAAGAGTGGAAGAAAGCATATGGAAGGAGGAAAGATACTGGATTTCCAACTACTTGGAGCCGAGGCGAAATAAACCTGTTCATGTTTTGGGCCATCAGGAAGATATTTCCGTTGAGGTGTTTGGTGAGGGGCAGGTTTACAGAGAAAGGACAAACAAAGAAAGGGGAGAGAGAAGCAAAGATGGAAGGGTGGAGTGCAACGTTACAGGTCTCCCTACCTCTGGCTGTTGCAGGCAGCAGGCATGCATATTGGGTAGGTTCTTCTATCTCTTGTGCTGTATTAAAGGTGACCACAGGACCTGGGGCCCATCACACTCCAGGCTTGTTCACAGAGTTACAGTTCAAATATGTATATATAGCAAAAGTTGGCCAGTTGATGAAAGGTTTGTCAGATCCCCATCCTGATCTGAGGTCCTCACATAAAGCACGCTGCTCCATTTTGTGACCCAGTTTTCTGTGTCGGTGTGATAGTTTAACTCAGCTGGCAGCCAAACAAGACACAACCACTTGAAGCCTCCCTGACCCCTTCCCCCACCACCCAGGGAATCCCCACCTTTCTGGTCAGCCCTGGTTAATATACTAAACATGACATAGTATGACATGGAATATCTTATTGGCACATCCAACTGTCAATTCTGGGTTTTACTAACTACTACACTTTTCTTCTCCACTCCCCCCTTCCAGTCCTCTCTTCTTGGAAACTGCCCAAGCACAGTGTCCTTGTAGTTATCAACATTGTTCTCATAACAATCTTCACTGAAACCAAAACACAGTGCTTTCTAGCTACTCAGAAGACAATTAACCCTATCCTAGCAAAAACCAGGATGTGCAGTTAATACTGGAAAGGAATCACTTTGTAGCGTGAGAGGTCTTCCAGAGTTGTACCCAAGTGACTCTGTTTTGTTTTGGATAACCATCAAATATTTTTGTAACATGTCAACTACTTGCAGTTTTGATTCTCAGTTTACCTAGCCCTTTGAGGCTCACAACGCATCAGGATTGCCAAGACGTAGGTAGTTAGGGAGTTACATTCCTCCTCCTGCTTATTAGGTAAATGTTGACCAAAGTCGACAGCACTTTTCTTGAGCCTGTTTTTCTTGTTGAATGCAGAAGAAACCATTCCT
>NW_010326433.1:61446-63612 GCF_000700745.2 Antrostomus carolinensis
AAGACCTTATGTTTGTGAAATAATTCCTATAATTGAGTTTTTGCCTTTTTTAATTGTTTTGGCTTTAATACTCTGAGAAACGAAAAAGAAGTGTTACTAAGTCTTCAAATTTTATTGTCTCTTAGCTGCCCACATGACCATTTAGATGGAGGTGACCTTTCAATATGCTTTCCTCTACGTTAAGTACTGCTATTTTTCTTTCCTGTGTATGTTTGTGAAATAATTCCTATAATTGAGTTTTTGCCTTTTTTAATTGTTTTGGCTTTAATACTCTGAGAAACGAAAAAGAAGTGTTACTAAGTCTTCAAATTTTATTGTCTCTTAGCTGCCCACATGACCATTTAGATGGAGGTGACCTTTCAATATGCTTTCCTCTACGTTAAGTACTGCTATTTTTCTTTCCTGTGCCAGCATTCGAAAGCTGCTTATAGACCCTGCAAACATAAGCATACATGAAATTCTGTGGCTTCTGGTGTACCCGATGGTGCTGCTGTGGGCTACTTGTGCACGGTCTGTGGAATAATTGGCCCAAAGCAGTACAGGGTTTTCACAGCCAGTAAAAAATGTAAAAGCAAAGTCTCACGGATTTCTGATAGGAACCAAGCACTACTGTGTTTTTGTAGAAGACTGGTCAGGTGACAGGTAGACTGTAAAAATATTAATTCATATTAAAAATATGTTTATTTCCTTAGAATACACTTTATAGCCAAAAGCAGATGTTTCCCCTGAACCACTGTAAATCAGATCAGAAACTGAGGAAAACAGAGAGAATGACTCACATATTTCTGAAGACTAAAATACAGCAACAGAAGCTGCTAACAGAACTGTCTTTAGATTTTCCAGACACTGTATTGAGCCCAAGTAATTACCTGAGGGGAAAAACGCAGCCTGCTTGGTACGCGATGCTTGGAGTGTGCCAATTCCTATTGGCCAGCCACTAGGCTGCAGGCTAGCACTTAACCACTGGACTCCTTTTTTGCAGCAAGAAGCACTGCAGGGTTGGGACACGCAGCTTTATTGGGGAAGTGTTCATGCATAAGGCGCAGTGAACCGTGTGCAGGGGTAATGTAAGCACTTCTGCCCAATCTAGTGTCTTCAACAGCAGAGAACCATCTGGATCTGCAAGGGAATCTGATGAAGAGGGTCTGAGAGGTCAGGGAGCGACGACTGTGAATACGAGTAGTCTCTGAGGCAAACAGAGTAGTCCGAATCCAGGGCAGTCCCATTTGTTATCTGTTGTCTGCAACAAAACTTGAGAAATTCCTCCCTTGCAGGGAGGAGACACTTGTGGACACTCCTAAATAGTGTGTGGCTCCCATGACAGTATGAAAACTTCCTTCTGAACTCAAGTGCCTGTGTGCATCTGAGGGCTTTATCGTGGAATTTGAAGCAGTGGGAGAGACAGAATCACACAAGCACATACTACAAACTAAATGCTGTGAAGTGCAGAAGCATGGAGCATGTGCTACTTGAGCTCACCCATGGCCTGATGGTAGTTGGGAAATATGGTTGCTCAGGTACACCTGAGAAACAGGGTTAATGGCTTCCTCTGGTTGTTCTGGCTTTCTTAGGTAACCCAGCTTGCAAGTTACTTTGAACCCTTGGTTTTAGCTGCGGTTGGCATGGCTTCCAAAACACTAGATCATCAGCAACAGATGACTGTGTTGGACCAGAGCAAGACGCTAGCAGAATCTGCCTTACAGATGTTGTATGCTGCCAAAGAAGGGGGAGGAAACCCCAAGGTAGGTTTGCTGTGTGTAACTAGGACTGTTCAAGACGGATAGGGGGAGAGGGTGGGTGGATGAGAGGAGGGGAGCGGGCAGGCGGGGCAGAAAAAAACAGCACCTATGTACCGTGTGGCTCAGGGACACGTTTACAGAGGAAATGCCATTGGTGGGTCTCCTGAGATCTATGAGAGGACAGTGGAAACACATGTCAAAGACAGGATACGAGCCACGCTTGCAGCATCCTCACAAGGGCCACGTTGTTGGCAAATACCGATGCCCTCCTAAAGAAAAGAACTGGTTAAAAGGAAGGGTATGACTGGTACCCGGCTGAAAGTGGGAGGAGCACCGGGTGCTGATGCTCGAGGGGGATGTCACACGCCTCCCTGGAGAAAGGAAGGGACTGCTTTCTGCTGCTGAGCGCCAAGAACAAGCGCGCACC
>NW_010326433.1:64106-105815 GCF_000700745.2 Antrostomus carolinensis
TCTCGGGCGGTTTCGGGAGCGGGCTGTTCTCTCGCGCTTCCAGCGCCTTTCTCTGGGGGGCGCTCGCGCGCCTCGCCTTTTTTACGCCTTTTTTCAAATTGTTGGGTTTTGGTGTGTGCTTTGTTGCTTTTGTTTGGGGTTTGTTTTTTTTTTTTAATTGTGTCTGTTCTAAGTTTTGGATTCAGAGTTTTTAAATAATTATTTCGTTATGCCTGTTTCATGAATGTCAAAGTAGAGTTTCTTTTAAGTTAGTGATCTCTTCCAATATAAGTTTTGTTGCTTTTGGTATTTGGTTTTGTTTATTGTTTTAGAAAAACTGTTATGAACTATTTCCTTCTGAGTCTTTTTTACTGATATTATTATACAACTGTGTGATAGTTTCACTGGACTAGCCCTTGGCCAGCAGCCAACACAGCCGTTCACCCACTTCCCCCAAACCCCCAGGGGTCAGGGGAGAGGACTGGGGGCAAGGATAAGGAGGCTTGTAGGTTAAGAACAGTTCAATAATAGAAATAAAATAAAACTTAAAATAATGTCAATATTAAAATAATAGTGGTAATGGCAACAGTAAATATGGAAACGAGTGATACACAGTTCAACTGCTCACCACCCGCTGACCAAGCCCGGCCTGTTCCTGGATAATGATCCTGGAGGTGTGACAATCCCAAACTGAAACTGCAGTCCTGGAAGAGCGAGAGCCCGAGTGAAAGCCAGAGAGAAGTAAAAGAGGAAGAGCCCCTCACTAATATACTGGACATGACATGATATGATATGGAATATCCCATTGGCATATCTAAATGCCAATTTAGTTTATTAATTTAAATATTCCTCACCCCCTTAGATCTTGTGCTTGTAGACTAACAGAACACAAAGTCCTTCACTTCCAGCAACAAAAATGCAAACACTGGTATGTTATCAGTGTTTCTCTCATAACAAATCCCAGGCTGAAAGCAAAACGTGGCACTATTCTAGCTACTGAAAAAGAAACTCAGCTCTGTCCCAGCCAAAAACCAGGACAAGTTGTAATGCCTTTCTCTTCCTTTTCATGACAGGTGTTTTCTCTCGTTGTTCACGTGACCACGTGTTTCTGTTGTTTGTGTTCTGAACATGTTGTTTTGGTACTCTTTTGATACTCACTGTGTGTTTTCATATTTGCTTTCCTTTATCTTATATGCTTCTGACACATACGAGTATTTTCCATTATTTTTTTTCTAGAAAGGGTCATGTTGCTTTTCTTAGCAATTCTTATTTGATTTTGGGTTCTTTTGGTCTGAGCAATATTTGTTCTGTTGCTGTTGCTATTAGGTGTAGTTTCTCATCTTTGACCTGATAGGGGATTTCCAGAGCTGTTATCTTATCGTCTTCATTAATTACGCTGTTGATTTGTGCACAGAATGGTCTCTCGTGATTTCTGTTTTCTCATTTTCTGTCTTTTAGGCATCCCATACTCATGATGCAATCACTGAGGCTGCTCAGCTGATGAAAGAGGCTGTGGATGATATCATGGTTACCTTAAATGAAGCTGCAAGTGAAGTAGGCATGGTTGGAGGTATGGTAGATTCGATAGCAGAGGCAATGAGCAAGGTGAGCATCGACATCCCAACTCCCTTTTTGTTTTGCATTTGGAAGGCAGTCCATGTTGCGGGGGTTTGGAGGGGCTGCTGCTCATTCACTTCAGCAACAGCTGGCAACTGACATGCTCTGACAGGAAACCTAAAGATTCTTCGATTTTGCAGATTGTGAAATCCAACCAATGTGGGCAATGGTGTTCAGATTGACAAACAACATGGTACCTGCCAGTAGAATTATGACAAAATATTTTTACTCAGTATGCTGCTATTTACCTGCGATCTTAGGTCAGCTGGCCTTTTATTTTTGCTTCCTTCTGTTACTTATCTTTCATGACAGTCTCCTAAATGATCAGTGGGCCAACCTCAAAGCAAACTGCTTTCAGAGAAGCCTGAAGGTGTTCTAGTGGAAAAATATAGTTGCAAAGTGTAAATGAATTCAGTCAAAACAGTCAGTTTTTCCTGTCTCAAGTTGAAGATGTGCACGATTGCAGCCTTTAGCAAGTAAAGGAATCTTACATCATCTTCTCGAAGGAACATTTTGTTGTCTAACATTTGCGTGTTCCTTTCTACAGTAGCTGAGAACTACAGGTGGTTTCACCTTGTGGGAGAAGTTGACCTTGTGCTCACAAACTCTGCAGTGCAAATTCCCTGTGTCTTTGTGCTTGTAATGTGGGCTAAAGTCTTTTCTGAGCTTCTCCGTACATTTTGGTGCGCTGTCTTCACTTGCATATTTTGAGAGAGATTACAAAAATGTACATATACTGCAATTTCAATATGTCACGTAAAGCACACTATTTGTTATGACCTGGTTCCTTCTGCCACATTTTTCTCTTTCTTGCAGCTGGATGAAGGTACGCCTCCAGATCCCAAGGGAACGTTTGTTGATTATCAGACCACGGTGGTGAAATATTCTAAAGCCATCGCTGTAACAGCACAGGAAATGGTAAGATATTTGGTTAGAACCAAGTACAAACTCTTCTGTCTCCATAAGGAATGTGGAATGATTGGCACAGCGTGGTGAAACTCTTCATAATGATACTTTTCAGTAACGAGTAATTATCTCTTTAGGGTAACAGCGCAGAGGAAGTGATGATTTTGTCAATTTAGCTCTTGGATCTTAGCAGCGTGATTGTAGGGGTGGCCCTCTATGGGCAGAATGCTGGATTGTGTTGCAGTTCTGCACAAAAACCTTTTTATTTGGCTCATTTGCTATGAGAAAGAAAAGGAAACAATTTATCCAACACGCTTTTTCATCAGTCTGTTTTAATTGTCTCTGGAACACTGTCTTACATTTATTGATGACTTCAGGTTACCCTTTCACACTTGCTCTTTCATTTAGCCTGTGAAATAACATCCATTTTTTCAGACCACCATAATGCTCATGAATGAATGCAGATCAACCTCTTAAATTATTCTTTTCTTGCATTTCAAAAGGGAAAACAAAAAAGGACTACTCTTGAATGGAGATTTTCTTAATTTGTGTTTCACATCAATGCTTACCGTAACATGTTCGCCTTTCGAAGAATAAAAAACCATAGTTTGGTTTTGAGAGGCGAGGGGACTATTTATTTATACTACAGATGGGATTTTTTACAAAATTGATTGCTGTTGCAGTCAAGACAAGTTGATGATTCTGCTATCTATGACCTTACAGGCTATTGGCAAACAGTATAAATTTGTCTAAAACTAGTTTTGCCCCAAGGATGGAATTCCTTGGCTTTTACTAACATAAATTGGAGACAGAAGAAATATCTCTGTTAAAAGGTAGGCTTTTTCTAAAGAGAGCTTGTTATTTATACTGACCTTCTACCGAGGTGTTCTGCAGAGTCCCACCTATTTCTTCTTGGTCCTCTCCCCATATTTTAGACGTGTTTTGCACTGGTCCTCAAATTTTTTTCATCTTCATGCTCCCATGCCACACCAGCGGAGATTGGTGTAGGCTGGCTCACCTGTAACAAAATGAGGTGACTGCGACACACAAAACCCGCTTCCCCACCTGGTCCGAGTAACTGTGTACCTGGCCTGCCAGCCCGCTGCATCAAAGAGTGAATTACCAGCTCTAACTGCTGCTCTTTGATTACTCCATATGTTCTGTGAGTGCCTGGTTACTGTGACTCTAATAAAGCATGTTTGCTTGAGTTTCCTCATGGAATTCTTGCTGGAGGACAGGTCCCTTACATGGCAAGCAGTTTACCCCATTTCATCAGTGTGGCCAAACAAATGAGCGTGCTTCTAAGCTGGAGTGTATTAACAAATTATTCTCATACCTGTCATTTTTCTTTTTCTTTTTGCCTGTGTTCTTTTTTCAGATGACTAAGTCGGTTACTAACCCGGAAGAGTTGGGAGGACTTGCATCACAAATGACCAATGACTATGGGCATTTGGCTCTCCAGGGCCGAATGGCTGCAGCTACAGCAGAACCAGAGGAGGTCTGCAGTTTTGAGACCTCTTTATTATCTGTACACGGTGGCATCAACATGGGTATTATCTTACTGTAGAAAATACAATAAATATAGAACAAAGTGGCGAGAGGTATCCACCTCACTCAGTTGCAGCAACAGGCTTGCAGCCATTGCCAGATGCGACACATCCCTTGCACAATCAAACAGACAATAGG
Source organism: Antrostomus carolinensis (assembly GCF_000700745.2). NCBI lineage: Eukaryota > Metazoa > Chordata > Aves > Caprimulgiformes > Caprimulgidae > Antrostomus > Antrostomus carolinensis. The sequence goes on from NW_010326433.1 coordinate 68,295, forward strand.
TTTTGAACCGCTGGGTAACATTTTTTCTTTCAAATGTCTTTGTGTCGATTCTAAAACAAATGCGGTGAACGCGTTGCCACTGCCTTTGCTTCATTAGCAGCTTCTGTACGCAAGCACTGTCTATACTACATGTGCTCCGTCTGATAGGCAAACAGATACGCTACCTCTGGCCCGCTGACATTTGAAAGGTGGAAGAGGATGGCACGTCTGTTCCCAGAAGAATTTAATTTGGCCTCCAATCGCTTGATTGAAACAGTGATGTGAACCAAGTCAATGTTACAGGCGTACTCAGTCCAGCCTCAGAAAGAAACAGCTTGCAATGATAGTGGATGATTCCGTAGACTGGGACAGAACCTCCTAAGTTACTTGGGGCTTTCACTTACAGACAACTTGCAAATACAAAGAAAACTCTTTATTGTTTACTATACAGCTTTCCTTCCATCTCATATGTTTTGATGAATTACAAACATATATATGCTTTTTTATCTTGCCTGTAAGCGATTTCAAGTATGACTTCCTGTCCTGAAAGTGAGATGCAGGCAACCAGTGGGAGCGCAAGTATCTTTTGCTAACAGGACATGTTTCCTACCTCAGAGTCGGAATACGATGCGGGAGAAACGGGTTCCTCGTGCAGTCTTACATGACTCACGCCAACAGAAATACAGACTATTTGCCTCAGTTGCATTAACCTGTTGCAGCAGTTGCTGCGTATTCTCTGAGCACAATTACAGATACCTTTGGTTATGAAGCACAGACAAACTTTGCTGGGTTGGGGTAAGAGGGTATCTCGCCATCACCAGATGTGTCAGGTTATCTAGATACAAGACCTTCAAAGAGTTTTGACATTCTCGTTACATCCTATCACTGACAGACTACTTGAGTGTTTCGTGCTCAGTAGCTATGTGAAAAGCAATGGCTTGCATTCGGCTTGATATTGTTAAATTGAATTGCCGTTTCTGCACGCTATTTTCTGCCTGAAGTTGAAATAATTCCATTTGTGGTACTAATGGCTGTGATTCCTGCTTACTTATTGATCCCAATACACACCGATATGCCTACATATGAGCAGGTACTAAAAACTGTCACATGTTTCTAAACAGGGACTGCACAGCTGTAGGATTATTAATAACTCAGGAGCAGTGAGGGCAGGATTTTCCACATTTCAGTGCTCCGCATGGACATGGTCCATTCTGGAGAGCTGAGACTCTGTGTGAGATTCAAGAACAAACCAAGTCATATACTTTTTGACCCAGCTTCAGCAGCGTAGAGTAAATGCATATTTTTTACCCATTGTACATACCTTGAATAGAGCTTGTGCTCATGGTTCTGGGAGATAAAGTCACGTTATTTGAATGTGATGTTTGAATTACGTACGCATGACTTGGGTACGCGCCTTACGCCTTCTCTTTCCCGGGGTCCGGTTCGCTGGTGCTTCTGTTTCATCAGTAAGCCTTTTATGGGGTTTTGCTACATGAGTAGATGGTATCACATCTGTCCTTTTTTTCTGATCTCTGCAGAGAGTATAGAGATGGGCGGAATATTGGTAGTAAAGATTCACCAGAGTGACTGTGTTTCCATTTGTGTTCACATAGTCTACCAGCATGACATTTCTTTATTCACTTTGCTCCTGCTTCCTTTTCCACTGTACCTCCCTTACCCTCTAGGTAGGGTTCCAGATCAGGACTCGGGTGCAAGAACTTGGCCATGGCTGTATTTTTCTTGTGCAAAAAGCTGGAGCTCTCCAGATTTGCCCTACAGACAGCTACACCAAAAGGGAGTTGATAGAATGTGCTCGTGCTGTCACTGAAAAGGTAAGCCATCCCTTTGTTTTGCCCCACAGTGTCTGTCTACTGAGCTTCCCCAGGGTGTAAACCACTCAGAGTGTTTGGCTTCAGGAGTTTTGTTTGTTCTTTTTAACTTCCCCTTGTAATACAAATCTGGCTGAATTACACAAAGTTCTTGCCTTTCTTTCAAGTGTTCAGTGCAGTTCATGCACTAGATTACACCATGATTAGCCCTTGCCCGAGGGAGACTGCTACAGAGCTAATCCCTAAGAGGTAAAATGGCACTTTTGCCTCATGAGCTGCTCCCTTAAAAATACTAAGTCCATGTGAATGGCCGCAGTTACCAAGATGAGACTGGTTGATGTCACTTGATTTCATGTAGCAACATCCTTCCCTTTTAAGACTGGGCCAAGCTAATGCACTTAGAACTGCATCTTCAGGTTGTCTGGGTGTCTGGGGTTTCACCTTCTTTGGAAACATCCACTTCAAACAGATGGCCTGGGTAGCTCAGCTTTGCTGAACTTTTTTGATGGCCTCTCTATCCTTTTTTTGGGCACAAACACTGAGGGTCAAATGTCAGTTCCTTTAGATTTCACCAAATATCACTTGTTCAGACTGTGTTACTGTGCTCTCAGCTGTACAAATATTCCACCGTGTCCTGCCCCAGGAGCAATTCCAGATTTAGGCAGGGGTAGACAGTATCTTGTAAGAAGAGTTAAATGTGATAAGGAGAGTAATAATAAATCACAGGGACAACTTTGCATCTGAGCAGAACCTCAGGAAGATCTGTACTATTAGAAGTCAGCGTACATATCCCTAGAAGTGGATCCTTTCTTGCAAAAAAGCAGAATTTAGGACTGTAGTATGGTATGAGAACAGCATCCCAGCTATGGAGCTTTCCCAGCTATGGAGCTTTCCAAGTACAATGTTAATTAGATGAAATGGACATCTCGCTTTTTTAGTGATCAAAAATGTTCCTAGATATAAAGCCATATATTGCCTTTCTATAATTTTCTATAAATATAACAATATTTAGCGTGTGGCTTCAGAGAGTCTGTACTTTCTGCTTCTCTGCTGTTAAAGTTTATATCAGTGTACTGTACACGACTCCTGGGGTGCTGGAGGCCAGTGTTTATTTGCACGTGTTATGGAAAAAGCAGTAGCTCTTGGCTCTGACATTTATCCTGGCAGAAGTTCACTACGTTACCTCTGACTATATTTCCAGGGAGTTTTAACTGATGTGCTTCATCCTATGATGAACAGATCGCTTCATTCTGTCTGGAAGGTGGACTTCCTAGCTCAAGTCCCCTTTAATTTGAGACAGTCATTAGTTGTCACAGTGACTGCTGCACAAAGAGAGCAAATAAGGGAAAGGGGAAGGAGAGGTTTATTACAGTTTGCAAAATGACTCTGTGGAATTAATTTCCATTGTTGAGTCCATGTCAAAGACCTCGCTTAACTCGACGTCCCATAATGACATTTTCTTTCGATGACCACCTTGTTGCTTTATGTTGTTGCCAGGTCTCCTTAGTTTTATCTGCCCTTCAAGCAGGAAACAAAGGCACACAAGCCTGTATCACTGCAGCTAGCGCCGTGTCTGGGATAATTGCAGATCTTGACACCACTATCATGTTTGCTACTGCTGGAACCCTTAATGCCGAGAACAACGAATCATTTGCAGACCACAGGTCAGTGTAACTGAAAAAGATGGAAGAGCATGTGCACAGGGGAACTCTGGAACTGGCAGAAGCGACCGGCATGTGGGGATAAACTTTTACCTTTCTAGATTCCCACAAATGAAATTGAATGAGACAGTGGAGTGAGAAGAAAAATGGGAAAATTGGGATATTCATAGGGGACAGCAAACTTCACTATGGTTATTTCTGTGAGGAAAGAATTTTTAAAAGCTGGGGAACATCTTGCCAAACGGCAACTGTAGCACATTTTTTTGCTTTTATTCAAGCCATCTCACTGTATAGACTACCATGCGTTGTTATTCCAGTGGCAAAAATTAGCTGTCCGTGACACTAAAGAGGAATCTTCTATATACTTTTTTCCAACAGCTGTTCCTGACTGTCTGCTTGTTTGTCTTGCTAAGCCATCCTTATGGTTAATGCTGTTGTGGACAGCAGCGATGGAAACAGCACAGCTATGCCTCGCATTTTCCCCTTTGGCAGAGATAAACCTGTTTTTCCTTTTGGGTAGCATCTGCAACAAAATAATCCCACAGCATTTTTCATCACGCTAAGAGATTTTCCGCATCTGACTCTTACTTCCTTTCCAGTAAAACCTGGGGCTTCACAGCCAAGACACTAACTTACTGCTTCACAGTCTAGTTGGCCTACATGACAATTGCCTGGCCAGCATTTATTTTCTGCCTTGCCAGTTGCTCAAGAAAGAGGAAAGATGCAGTGGTGTGTAAGTTGCTTCTGTTCTGCAGACTGAAGGTCAGGGATTTTCATACAGGTGCCATTACTTTCCAGGCTGACATTTTACGTGACTATGGTTCTAGTTCTGAGTTAACTTGGCTCATTTGTGAAGTCCACACTCAAAATGATTTCTTCTTTCACCCAAATGTTTCTTTGGGTTTGTTGTCATGACATGTCAAAGCATGTGTATGGTGTTGGGGAACAACAACGTTAGGTCACGTTCTCTGTTCCTTTTGCCATTCTTGCTACTGCCTTCATCGCAAATAATTATTTTGGTTTCCTTACAATATGCTGGTGCAGATGGAGGTTTGACAGCTGTTACTTTCCTCACAGCGTGGCCAGATTGCTGCCCTACCTTGTTTCTTTTCAGGATAGGGTCATTTTAATAAACTGCCTTATATCTAGCCCAAAATATAATGCTACTGTTTTAATAGTCACCTTGTCTTCCCCTCCCTACCCCCCCTTCTCTTGGCAGCCTGCCCTGTGGTATATTATCATGAGTGGACATGGGCATGATGACTTAGGTCAGCTCTTATGTAGCTGTTAGTCACCATAACATTGAAAAACACGTTTTTTTCCTCTTCTCTTTTCCCACTTCCTCCCCTGCTTCCTCTTTTTTTTGCTACAGGGAAAATATCCTGAAAACAGCAAAAGCTTTAGTTGAAGATACAAAATTGTTGGTTTCTGGTGCTGCCTCAAGTCAGGACAAACTGGCCCAAGCAGCTCAGTCATCAGCTAACACCATCACTCAACTTGCTGAGGTAGTAAAATTGGGAGCAGCTAGCTTGGGATCCGAAGATCCTGAAACACAGGTGAGATGTTTTACAATTTTTCTGATACCCTTAAAGAGACCAGAGACAGATTGTACTTGGCAAGTCTATGTGGTTCTTCTGCTTTTAAGCAAGACAAAAGGGTTAATTTCTTTTCAGACTCTTCTGGGTTTATTCAGACATTACTTTTTTTTTTTTTTTTACAATACAATTAAGAGGTCAAAGCATTGAGTGGAACTAGACAAGCCTTTGTATAACACTTTTGCTTTTATTTCATGAGTGTGTTCTGGCTGGGATGCTTTTGGCAAAGTATTTGTCTTGGTTTTACTGAGTTGTGATGAGACCCCTGACTCCTCCCATTTTTGTTCTAAAGAGCTTGCATGACTTTAAAGCTACTTATCCTGCTTACAGCTAGGCTGTGCAGTGTGTGTTGCTTGTGTAGGCTAACCAGTTCTTGCCATTCTCTAGCTATACAACATATATATATATACACACACACATGTGTGTGTGTATTTATATATATACACACAAGATATATATATATACACACACTATATACACTATATATAGGATTTTTTTCATTTAACTCAATAACTTCAGCCTTCAACGTAGATCATCTCAAATATTTCTTCAGCTCTTTGTTTGGATCTTGGTGAAATGGAGGTTGACAAGCCTATTGCAGATGGGCCTGTGGTGGTATGAAATTAGTTTGAAAAAGCCTGCTTGTTTTTGCTTATTTGCATAATGCTCTGAAAGGGACATGGGTTCTGTTTTGTTTGATATGTATGGTGGACTAAACTTCTGAGATGTTCCTCTCTAGGAAAATACTTCTGGAAGCACTTTAAAAAAAAAAAATAGAATAATTTCCATAAACAAGCAATATTTGCAAAACATTTATCACACATGGTTTTTCTCTATGTGTAAAAGCCAAGAACACAGTACTTTGCATAAAAGCTATTGTGCACAAGTAAATATTTATTTGGAGCAATTTTGTATCACTGGTTTGAAATTGTAGGTGCATCATGTGTCCTACATGGATGGAATATTTCTAATAGCTTTAGCACACAATCCTGTCACAACATTTCTCCATAGCTGCAACACTTTACCTGGTGCGGTAGAGTTTGTGATGTCTTACAATGCAAGTTGCCGCACGACATAGGCAGTTGGACCACAAAGAATCGCATCAGTCTGTCCTATGACTCAGGTTCTTTTCTTATTTATGTGGTCATAGACCTTCTGAGCTACCGAAAGCTAAACAAACTTTTCAGGAAAAGCCAAGACTTTGCTTCCATACAAGTTACAGTGTAATACAAACACGAAGGAATGAGGCTGTTTTCTTACTATTTATTATGCTACAGAAATGCAGTCATTGAGAAGTGATTGTTTCACACCTTTCCCCCTCACCTGCCCCCCGTGAGCTTTCTCATTTTTCATGCATCTTTCAACATTTTCCTTAAAGTGAACTCTTCTGAGTTCCAGCAAAATACTGAAAACATCTGATTTTCTACTAGTGGAAAGGGCAAAAGAGGAGGATTTGGAGGAGAGAATTATTCCAAGAATACCCTAAAATAATTAACAAGCCTGTTGTAGTGTCTGTGTTTTGTCTAGGACTTCTGTCTTTGAACTTGGGCTTAGGAGACAGTATCTCCAGATTTTACTTTTACTGACTTTAAGGCCAACCAAGTTATTCAGCATTTACGTCTGTATAGCCTCCTATGGAGGTTCAACTTTCTTTTCCCTGGAAGAACGTATCCCTCTAACATCTAGCCATAGCAAGTACATTTGATCTTTCAGAAGGTGATTACAGAGTTGGTACATAACTGTAGCATTAGGCTGTAAGCTTATAATCAATCTATTTTCTTGCTCTTGTCCTGCTTCTGCCCAAAGTGTGAAGAACATGGAGAAAAGTAAACCTCCTCTTAGGGAAGCTAAGAGGAAAGAAATCCTACCTGCAATCAGCTTTTCAATTTCTTCACAGGGAGTAGCTGCTTTTATAGATTCTGACCAGTTGTATGAAATACTGCAGCTGTCAACACAGCTTTTCCTTTCCCAGAATATTACATGTTTTACTGGCCTAGAGGGGAGGGTGGAATGATTTGTGTACCTGTAGTTGATTTTGTTTAGCTGTGTTCTAAAAATCACACCCTCATCCAGACTACTGTTTCTTGCTGAGGCTTACAGCTATTTCTTATTCCTGTAGGTTGTCCTGATCAATGCTATCAAGGATGTTGCAAAGGCCCTTTCTGATCTCATTGGTGCTACCAAAGGAGCTGCCAGCAAACCAGCAGACGATCCATCCATGTACCAGCTGAAAGGTGCTGCCAAGGTAAAACATTCTTCTTACATTTTATTTGAAAGCATCCATGCAATCACACTTGATAGACCTGCGAAGCTTGGATTTCAGCAATTTCTGATTCCTGAAATCTAGTATCTTTTGTTGTTTCATTATAATCCTGGGATGATAGAGAAAAATAAGAAGACACCATGGGGTTTCTATGTAGCTATCAGTTTTCATAGGCTGTCAGATTACTTTTGTGATTTTGATTAAAGAACTGTAATCTTTCTGAAGAGAAACTTCCTTCTTTTGCAGGTCTGTATCTGAGGGCAGGTTCTCTTTTAGTAATGTTGCAGACTAAAACTTATCCAGTATAAAACAGTACCTAAAATACTACATTCTAAACAATGACATATGCTCAGGATATGCATGTGGCCTCCTTATTTAGACCTTGCAGCTTGGGGAAGGGAGGAAGGGACAAAGGGAAAAAACCACCTCCAGTGACTCTGTAGTAGGATATTGTGCACTTCCAACTCCTCTCTCCTAGATCTGTCCAGGAAGTACGTAGGTATGAAAGCTCAAAACTAGCACAGATTACGCCATACCTGTGATACCTTTGTGCTTTATTTTCCCTGCACCTGAGATGTATTATGACATTTGCCTCACAAAGATCTCATGGCTTTGTGTCACCTAAATATTTCCAGATGTGGAGATTTAGGCAGTATTACTTCTTTCTGCTTTCACACTATGAGAGTGTCGTGGTCACTTCTTGCTTGGCTGGAAGCTCTTCTTGCTCTCACGTCTGTTGCTTACCTGTTAGACCTGTTCCTCTTCCTTTCAGAGCACAGGATAATGCTATACTGTTGATGTACTACTTGAAAATGACCCGGCTAGTCAAGAAAAGTGCCTCCTTGGCTCTTCCTGCTGTGGAGAGCTCTCTGTGTTTTAAGTCAGAATTGTCAAGAAGCTGGCTTTTCTGTCTCTTCTTTTTTTCACTGTAGCTGTCATTTGTATTTGGGGTATTGGACAGGCGTAGTTACTACAGTGACAATTAGGTTATCCTGCATCGGGGCTACTGGGTTTGTAACGGGATCAGTAACACGGATTCTGTATCTGCATTTGGGCTTGAGGCTGGTGTTTGGCTGCTTGCTTACCTGGGGTTTTATCTGATTGCAGAGAATGTACTGGGTGAATTTCACAAAGAAATACCATATCTCAATTCACATCTCTTCAACTTGCGGTATAAGATGAGTGGGAAGAAAAGACACTAACGTAATCAAACTGTGTAAGAAGCCTACCCTGGAAATGTTACAAATTTTCAGGTTTTTTGTAAAATTTTTGTCAGAACACCCACACTTAAGATGGTATCTCCCTGCAGTTGGTTGTGCTATGTTTCTGCAGCTTACAGGGAGCTTTCAGAAACTGACCAATAGGAGAGCTGGTATTTAGTCCCATGGCAGGTACAGTTCATGAGGCCACTTAGGCCCTATTAGAAGTAATAATGCTGCCTTGCCTAATTTGCCTTGCTTCATACCCTGCTTTTTCTGAAAAATGGGAGGAAGGAATAATGTAATTTTGTCTTCACCTCTCTCTTCTCCAGGTGATGGTAACAAATGTCACATCGCTTCTGAAGACTGTTAAAGCAGTAGAAGATGAAGCTACTCGAGGGACAAGAGCTCTTGAGGCCACAATTGAGTACATCAAACAGGAACTCACGGTACAGAACAAAATAGCCATACATGGCAGTTTTTGAAAGTATGTTCTTACATTCAAACCAGCCTGTCCAGGCACTCCTCCTTGAGTTATGCTTTACTGCCTTGCAGTCCGTTGAATGCAGTTTGGTTCCCTCTACCTGCTGCAAATGATCTCTGAAAGTATAATTACAGTGCCACTTCAGTCTTATCTACTTTCAGATGTTAGCAGTCCCCACTTTGAGATTTGAGAAACGGCTGTTGTGGACAAATCTGGAAGCAACTCCTTCTTTGTTCTTTAGATGTTAGGCTTGCACTACAGATACTCTTTTCTGAGTCCAATGTTTTTCACTTTTTTTTGATTCTGGCTTTGATAGTGTCTCCTCAGCATCATTGCCATATTGCATCTGCAGTTTAATCTTTATTATTATGAAACAATACTACCAGTGATACATAGCCTGCTATCTGATGTTCTGTCTGAGCTGGAATTAACAATAGCATGGAATTCTCTCACAAATTAGGTGTTAGATCATAATTATTTTCCTTCCTCTTTAAGATATAAAAGTATAGCCTCCAGCAGCAGCTTTCACTTTTGTTTTTTGGGGTTTTTTTACTAGTACACTAGTCAGTGACATAAATTAATACCTGTGTTTGTGAAAAAGCTTGATTTTTTTCCTTCCCTTACTTACAGCCCATTTTTATTAAAAAAAACTATAGACACAGCCTTCAGCAGAAAATATTTTGTTGTATAGTCTGTAGACTAGCAATTCTTACACTGGAACTGCACTGGTGCAGTTTTGCCTTGTCAAGTGCTCTCCATAAAACATGTGCTTTTCATTGTGTGAGCAATGCTGTTGGAAGGAACAAATAAATCTGCTGGGTTTTTTTAATTTGTTGTTTGGTTTTGGGTTTGTTTGGTTTTTCTTTTTTTTTCTTTTTTTTCTTTTTTTTTTTTTTTTTAATATATCTGTATATAGTTGTTGGGAATTCATGCAATGCCTGTAGTGGTAAAAACTCCTGAGTCAGTACCTGACCAGGAATGTTCTGTGTATCTCATGCATCTTACAGTGTATCCTTGTGAAAGCCTGGCTAAGTTACATTCCTTCCCATAACTCTGATCTAAAATCTGTCCAGATCTGTCATTGAAGGGTTGTACGTTATCACATCTGCTTTCTCAGTCTGGTTGGTATCTCTTTGAAATGTTCCTCCTCTTCCTTTTCCTTTTGTCAGCATTGCTAAGGAATGGGTCTGTGGTTGTGGTGGTGTCATCTCTTTCATGGGGGGAAAAGTGGGGTACTGGGAGCAGGTCAAGAAGAACTGAGGATGGCACATATGCGCTCAAGAAAATGCATCAGGCTTGACTTGGAATTCCAGGGACTGAATCTGAGCAATATCGAGGGATGTCCTTCATGTATTTAACTAGATTTTATTTTTTAACATCACTTCCATTTCTGGAGAGAGAAAGTGAAAAACTGATGAACTAGGAGCATGGGATTGACCAGGCTCATTTTTGTCCAGACATTTAAGACATTAGCAGGATGACCATGAGCCAGCACTGTGCCCTCGTGGCCAGGAAGGCCAATGGCATCCTGGGGTGCATTAGAAGGGGTGTGGTTAGTAGGTCGAGAGAGGTTCTCCTCCCCCTCTACTCTGCCCTGGTGAGGCCGCATCTGGAATATTGTGTCCAGTTCTGGGCCCCACAGTTCAAGAAGGACAGGGAACTGCTTGAGAGAGTCCAGCACAGAGCCACCAAGATGATTAAGGGAGTGGAGCATCTCCCTTATGAGGAAAGGCTGAGGGAGCTGGGGCTCTTTAGCTTGGAAAAGAGGAAACTGAGGGGAGACCTAATTAATGTTTACAACTATGTTAAGGGCAAATGTCATGAGGATGGAGCCAGGCTCTTCTCAGTGATGCCCAACGATAGGACAAGGAGCAATGGGTGTAAGCTGGAACACAGGAGGTTCTGCTTAAACTTGAGAAAAAACTACTTTACAGTGAGGGTGTCAGAGCACTGGAACAGGCTGCCCAGGGAGGTTGTGGAGTCTCCTTCTCTGGAGATATTCAAGACCCGCCTGGACGCCTTCCTGTGTAATTTCGTTTAGGTTCCTGCTCCGGCAGGGGGATTGGACTAGATGATCTTTCGAGGTCACTTCCAATCCCCAACATTCTGTGTGATTCTGTGTGATTTGCAGTCTGTAACATCTGGCCTGCTTAGGTTGCACTGTGTGTAGTCAAGAAACCTCTCCTGATTAATTGTGCACTCCAAATTGCCCCTGCACAGTAGACGTATGGCAAGCAAATACAGACTAAAGCTTGGGAAAAGGAAATATGAGATAAAAGTAAGGTTACCCAGATCTTACTACCTACATCTCACCACAGTTCATGTATTCCAGTATTCATGAGAGTAGTGTGTACTGTCAGATAATTTGAGCTATTTTCACACAATTCACCCTGCAGAATTATATCTTTAAGTTTCTAAGGGAGACTATAGTGTAAGAGACAACACTCCACCTCCACTTTAAGAGACATTTGAATATTTTAGTGACGTTCTCAGTCTGTCCTGCACTGTGCTATCAAGAAGGGCTTTGCAGGGGGAGGGTCTCCTCATGTGAATAGACCAGCCTGTGCAGCAGTCAGGATGAAAAAATCGTATCGTTAAAGGAATAGTAATTCTTTTGATCCAATAAGACTCTGAACAGCTCTCTGTATTAAACTGTCACCCAGGTAGTTAAATGGCAGATGAGATGAATGGGTTAACCTTTTTTTGTATGCTTCCTTCAGCTTATTGTTTCTATCTGCTGTCTGTAGGTAAGCAGGCTTATCAGGACCAGGCTCATGACAAGCAAGAATGATATTCAAGTATTCTCAATACGTTTCTAATTTCCTGCTGTTTGAAGGCTGCTTCCAGTTGCTGTCTCTTTCATGGTTGTCCTGCTTTGACTTGAATGGTATCAGGCTTTCCTTCTGCTTTCACTTTTAGGTGTTTCAGTCAAGCGAGGTTCCAGAAAAGACATCATCACCTGAAGAATCAATCCGGATGACGAAAGGAATCACCATGGCAACTGCCAAAGCTGTTGCAGCTGGGAACTCATGCAGACAGGAGGATGTGATCGCTACAGCAAATCTGAGCCGCAAAGCAGTAGCTGACATGCTAACAGCTTGTAAGGTAAAGATTCACTTCTTTGCTTAAGACTTATTTTTTTTGTCTCTCTAAATCCCTTGAATATTACAGCTTCTGTTCACTTTTCTTTGTATTAATGCTCTACTTTTCAGATGAGAAAATTAATGGTTATAATAATTTTAAGGAAACGTTCCTCTCCAAAAGAGTTTTCTGTGCTACGCACAAAAAAGGAAGCAGCACTAGTATTGACTGTTTTCTTTTTCTGAAAATAAGAAGTTGCAGTTGACCTGAAATTTCCTAGTTTTCAGTCTCCTATTAAAATGGAAGACAAACAATCTGTGCAAGTAGTAGAATATTCAGATAATCCAACGATCACAAATATGATTTAAATATTTCTAGGAACAGTGAAAGGAATGGTGAAGGGAATCACTCAGGTCTTTTTTTTTAGTAATCCTTTCACCCCTAACCAAACCTGCCAGTTTGCTCAGTTTCTGCTGTGCTCTTCCAAAATGTGTTTTGCTTTTGCCGTACAAATAATGGTACCTTGTTTTCTAAATTTGCTTCAGCTAGACAACTTCCAAAAACTGTCCTGCAAAACTGAGGGGAAAGTATGTGTCATATAAATGGCTATTAAGCCATTTGGGTTTGTTCTGGTGATTAAAAAAAAAAAAAAAAAGGGTATAAATTTAAAAAAAGGGATTACAAAGACCTAATTCCTTTTGGTCTTCAGTAGTAACACAAAAGTGCCTTTGCCTTTAAATTATTTTTATTTACTTTTGCATTTACATGTATGGAAGATGACAGTAAAATAATGGTGTTCTCTGTGAGTTCTCTGACTTTCAATATTTGTTCAAATCCTACCTGCCTACTTCAGTCCCAGATTAATTTTTAGTCTAAAACTGCCTAGTTGGAAGGGTTAATTCTGTTTTTAAAAATGATCCTCCTACAAAAGTGCACATTCTAATATAACTTAGAAATGGATTTATACAAAACCATTGCATTAAACTTTTTATTTTTACTTAGTTTTCTGACAGGGTTTTTAGTGTCTCACAGTTCCTGACCACTTTGCATCCTTCAAATTTTGACTGTCCTCTCCACTTCATAAACTGAGAAGGTCAACAAAACACAGCAGCTCTAATTTGCATGGGAAAATAAACAACTGTGCTACTTACCTGAGAACTACCGTAGCCTAAAGTGTCTTAGGCACAATCCAATTATTTGAAATTTTTAAGGGAGGCTAAGAACAATTTATAGTTGTGCAACATTCTGACAAATGGATTCAGGCATGAATTCAGATGCTGAGGTGCACTAAACATCCTTTGTCATTTGGAAGTGGCTAGTGGCTAGCATAGACACATTTTTGTTTCGATTTCTCCAAACAGGCAACAAATTCTCAGCAACAGAACCCTCTGTTTCCAAAACTGTCATAAACACACTCACATACACAATATACAGCTCCATATGTAATTCTGAACATTTGATTATGAACATTTTTCTTTTTATGTTTACATTTGCTTCCAGTTAATTTAATTGTTTCCGAGTTCATGCATTACTAGCAGCCAACAGGATGAAACTTCCTGCAAACTGAACAATGGAGATCTGGGATGCTGGAAAAGCATTCGTGATCTCCTAAGGAATTACCTTCACAAAGAAAGCAATCTACAGAAGGAAAATGGAAATCATTTTACTTACCTGTAATGATACGCTGACAAGGAGTCTTTCTCAGACAATTGACTCCTCTGTGCATTAGGCTCCAGTAATCTAAATTAGTAAGGAACATTCAAATATAATAGCAAACTTGCTATAGTGTAGTTTACACCCATAAAGGTAAGGGATTAAGATCTTTCCTAAAATCAAGAGTGGTTATTGGGTAAATAGGAATAAAACTCTTCAGGTATACTAATTTTATGCACTACCTAAAAAGTACAAAAAAATAGCCATGTCATTTAACAAAGCTTTTAAATAAACACTTTGTACCAGACTTTATTTAGAAAATCCTGGTTCTACAAATTTTGCTCAGAGACTTAGAAATCTTATGCCAATAATTTCTACAAATGGATTACTGTACAAGGCGTTTCCATGATAAGCAACATCCCTTGAATTTTAGGAATAGGAACGAGCAGTCTTAGCCTCACTAAGCCGTAAAAGCTGTGCAATGCAGTGCAACTTGGTTTCTGTGATATTTGACAAATACTGGAGGGGTTTCCAGTGTGATTGGGCTAGTCTGTCTGATAAGCACTGACAAATAATCAGATTTTTATGTACTTTTGGCTAGGACAAAAGTGCGTGTATATGATCTATGGTATAATTGTATAGAACATAGCTCAGACTTCCTGGGTGTCAGGAATTTAGTTCCATTTCATTGCCAGCTGCCTAAGGCAAGTACTATAAGGGATTTGACTTCTTAGCAGTTATATATATATGCTTGTGCTTGTTCTGCTATATATGAATTTACAGTGCTCATTACTAATTCTACGCTTATAAGTAGATGCCATTTCAAAAGACAATGAGGTTGATTACTGCAGGATATAATGAACAAGACAATTCTCATTAAAGTCAGTGGAAACACTCTAATTACATTTCCTGAGGTTATGGCAGGCCCTAAGATAATAACAATTTCTGGTTTTATTACCTATTTGTATAAAATAATGACTATGCAGTAAGTAACCTATTTTTAATGATTGCTGTTGGAAAAGAAACAAGTATGAAAGGTTTGTCAAAAGCATAGAAGATAATTGAAGTGAGTAATGATTTAGATCTTTACATAGCCAGTAGATTGAGGAGAAATGATTATTCACCTTTTCTCAGGACTCATTAGACTATGTCTAGAACACTGTGTCCAGTTTTGAGCTCCCCAAAAGAAGAAAGGCACTGATTAAACTGGAACAAGCTCAGCAGAGCCCACCAGACAGTTGGGGCTGGAGCACATGTCCTGTGAGGAGGTGCTGAAGAACTGCCTGTTCAGCCTGGAGAAGAGATGGCTTTGGGGAGATCTCACAGCAGCCCTTTAAAACCTGTCAGGAGATTGCTGGGAGGAGACAGCATCAGGCTATTGAGGTGCATGGCAGGGGAACAAAACGCAGTGGTCAAAAATTGAAATGTACGAACGGACAGTTATTCTACTGTGTGAATAATTTAAGCACTGGGACAGGGGCCTAAAGAGGTTATGGGATCTCCATCTTTGGGGGTTTTGAAAGACCTAAGTGATCTGGTCTGAATTTAATGTTGACCCGGCTTTAAGCAAGAAGTTGGACTACGTGAATTCTCCGGATTCCTTCAAACAGCACTGATTTTTTTACTATCTCAGTACATTTTACCTCCATAAGTTATTCAACAGTGCTGAAGGGCTAGAAGTTGGAGTACTAGAGTCAAGTAGTGCTTGCTGCCTTCCTGTTCTGAAAGCACATGAAGAGAAAATGAGGGCTGATAGTGGAGAGAAGCCTCGGTATGAGGAAATAAATGAGTATTCTGTTTCTTTGGACACATGATTTGGTTTGAGATGCTTCGACAGGCTTTCTGTGCAAGTCTGGAAAAGTAAACATTTCCGTTGTGAGTCCTAACCAGTGTAGTGAGATTTCTGTTGGGATGTTTCTGGGTTACAAAAAGGTCTTCCTAAAATGACTTTATCACCTCTTTAGTCTGCTTTGAAGTATATGGTTTGGTTTAAGACTCATTGACTCTTAAATATGCTCCCAAAATATTCTTATATCAGTCTTGGCTATGTATGCAAAGCATAAAAGGAAGTTTATATTTCTGCTCTACAGATGTTTACTCTAATTGCTTGTGTAACAATAATACTTAAGTGCAGAAGAGGCATATTAGGATGCTTACAGTGTATTCATATGAAACACTGGGGGATCCTTCTGCCCAATTTGAAAAAGCTAAATAAGCTGTTCTGGATTTTGGGGGTTTGTGGAGCTGGTTTGAAGTATGGTGAAGATCAGGAAAATCCTATCCTGTTTCCTCCCATCTCCTTTCCCTTTAGATTATTTGTTGACGAAAAGATGAAGGTGGTAAATGAGAGCCATTTTCGTGCTCTGCTGATCTTGGATTTCCCGGCAGAGGGAGCCTACAGACCAGCTCCAGGCCCAGCTGGCAGCAGTGCTTGCTGGGTATGTTGAGGGTTGCAGGAAGGGCCCGGAGTAAGTGGGCAGGGAGATAATCCCCCCGTTCCAGTGGAAGATATGAGGCTTCAGGGGTGGCAGGAGCTGTTCTGTAAGAGGAAATGCTATTTTTTAAGATGTCTAGGAAGCGTCACATGTCAACAATTAGCACTCTGTTCAATAAAAAAGTTCCCTAAAACTTTCTTTTAGAAAATACGAGGCTTGAAGAGGCTGCAGTTTTCACTTTTCATTAAAAATAAAATCGTTGAATTAGGCTAATGTCAGACATTACACTTGGTGGAAATCCTTAAGTCAAAGAACTGGCTCTGCTGCTTCTCTGTATTTAAACAGAGGGTTCCAGCACTGCCTATTGCTGTGTTAAATCCCTATGTCAAGATAAAGCCATTAATGAGCTCTTACTTACAATGTGCTACCAGATAACAAAAAGCAGATAATGTTTTTTTTGTGTGGCTGGATGGGTTGGTTGGTTGGTTTGGTTTTTGTCTCTCTCATGTAGAATCCTAGCACTTCCATAGCTCTTTTCCTCTGCTGTTGGCAAAGCTTTCTTGTAAGGAACAAACTATAATCTTTATCTTGCGGGATAGGGAAGGAAAAGTGAGACACCCACATTTGAACCACACACTGGGCTGATGGTTGACCTCTGATTGGCCCAAAGTCTTCTGGGGCCAGCCCAGTGCTTTGGCCTCTAAACCAGATGGCCATTTCTGCTTTCATTCCTCAATGACAGGCTCTACAGGCTTACAATAAAAAAAACCCTAATTTTAGCATATTTCTAACCTGTAAGATGTAAATGGCCATTTGTGGGTGGCAAAAGTACACTTACAATTTTTATTTTTGTTGCTATTAGTAAAAAAGAAAGAGCCACAATAGCATAACCTTTGCACTGTAGAACAGTATATGCGCAACCCAAGAGCCCCCATACCAGCCCCAAGATGTTTTCCAAGTGATACACTTTCATTAGAAGAAATGATAAATCCTTCTGTATTTTCAGATGGTTCTTCAAGGGTTTCTCTGTCTGTTCTCAACTACAGAAAAGAAGTAGTACAACGGCTGACAATACCTAGGGAAGGACACTAAGAAAGACTGCAGATGGCACATCCAGACATGAGGATGTGCTGATAAAAGGAGAAGTGTTCCCAATGCCATTCTCACAAATGGAGCTCTGCTGCTCTTTGAATGCCATTTGCTTACACCTTTACAACAGAAACAGCTAGCCCTCAAGCTCAAATGTCATTTGCACATTATGAAAAATCTCTTCCCTTCTCTTTCCCCTCTCTCCTCTGTGTTGATCTCCTGTTGTGAGAGCAATTTTGGGGTAATAGTGTTATTTTGCCTCCTCAGCAAGCATCATATCACCCAGATGTGAGTGAAGAAGTTCGAGAGAGAGCCCTACGCTTTGGAACAGAATGTACCCTGGGATACTTGGAACTCCTGGAGCATGTTCTCCTGGTAAGATCTTGTCTGCATGCACATAGTAGATCCCTTCAAAGGAGAATAATCTCTCTGACCTCTTTCTATAGTGGCTGCTAGTGACACATTTTTATCAGTTTGTCACAAAATTATGAACAGTTTCGTTATTCAGGAAAAGCAGCTTTTTAACTACTTCAGCTCAAACTACGAGACAGAAGGAAGACTGGAAGTACTTAAATGGGACTGAATTCTGGATCAGATCTGGAGGCAGTACGGGTCCTGACCTAAAAATGATTGCTGACAAATAAATTAAAATAAGACACTTCAGTATTCTTTTAAGCCCACTATAGGCATTGGACATTAGGCACACTCCTGTCCCTCAGACCAAAGAGGTTATGTAATCTTTATGAAAGTATTTTTACATGCCTTTTGCAGTCCTGATTCCAGGAAAATGAGGCACCTACTCAATGTCATCCCAGAACTCCAAGCCAGTACTGCCTCACAAAATGCTCTCCCACTTATGCCAGACATGACACTCCCAAAGCTCTGCATAAAACTTCTCCACTCAAATCTAAACTCGCAAATCCTACTGTCAGTCAGCTTTTCTTGACCATACATAATTATCATGTAATATGCTGTTATGCTGCTGCTATCACATTTTTAGGAAGCAATAATATGTGTTTGAACTAACGCTTGTGAGATATTGAAGTTTCTGGAGATGACTTAAATCAGCAGTCAGCTTCATGGACCCCCAGGGATTTCTTTTAAGTGACTAATTAAAGTCTCTGAAACTGATATTTGCAGCCACTAACTGCAGATTAGCAAATCCAAATCAGCTTTACTACTCAGAATACAGCATGTCTGATAATTTATATCAACTTGTTGAAATATATTTAACATAGAAGTAAAATCACAGTTAGGCTTGGCACTAGCAGGGAAAATAGTTCAAGAAAGATTGAACTTGTTAATGTAATTCCTAGAGCTTCATAACAGTAAGTAGTTTAGCATTAGATGTGTGATCCATTTTTAGTTTAGAAATACTTTGGGGAATTTTTCAGATTTGATCTTTCGAACTCAGTTATAATACTTGTTTAAAATTTGTCAGAACAGACCAAAGACTTGAGTCAATTTTTGCTCATTTTATTTTTTTCTCTCTGCTTAAGAGGCTTAAGGTAAGAAAGGCCTGTTCCTCCCATAAAGCAGAACAGGCCTTTCTTACCTTGAGCTCGTTTACTTTCAGGGCTCTAAAGCCATGAGAAAATTCCTCCTCCTCCAATGTTTGCTTCCTTAGAAAACTGACTCTGACCCAGATTACAACCACAATTGAAGAGCATAATGCCTGTATGGAAAAAAAAAAAACATGTATGGAATGGTAACTCACTTTTTGCCGTAGTCTGTCTACAACTAGTCACTACACACATAATACATCTACGCTCTGCTCCATAAATGTGAATATGATCTAGAAACTAGATGAAAAAAACATTGCTTTTGGAGGAGCATCAAACCAAGTAAATTACACTTTTTACTGTAGGACCTTTTTTACCCTGTTTCTCCTGAGTTTTAACTCTTGGGATTTGTGGCAGAGACACAGTCGAGATGTAATCCAAGTGATTTGTTTGCTTGTTCTGTGGTTACCTGAGCTGTTCTGGCATACACAATCTTGCTAACTTAACATTCTAACTCAGATTTCCTTTGCTCAGATAAAAGAAAACGATAGCAAGATGGTTTCAACATCAGACAGTCCTGTTACTCCCTGATCCCTGTTACTCTGGTAGTTCAGGTCTACAGTCTCATTTAATTTATAGCCTCTAGAAATGCAGATCATCTCAGGTTAGAAATCTGTAATTAGTATACGTGGCACCTTGTGATAAAATTGTTAGTAAATTCATTCATGCCCTTGGTAGTTAGGCTAGGGATGATTGCATGGGTGTCTCAACACAAGAATGCCAAAGAGTACTATTCAGTAGCTGTATTTCTTTGAAGATGATACTTTATAGGTGCAAGAGTTGTCAGATGTAGTGTCTACAATTTCTTAAGCCAGTGTATTGACTTGCACAGAGGTTGCCTTGGACAAGTAGCACAAAACTGACTTGATTGCTCAAAGGAATATTCCTCTAATCACCTATCTAGGGGTAGGGCACAGGAACACACTAATTAAAGCTGTTGGACATGCACAAATTCATATAAAACAACTTGTAAATTGTATTCTTAGCAAGGTTAAAGACTGACCTGCCCTCCTACATATTCATGTGCTGCATCTCAGTCAGTGTTGATGCATGCTGAGTTGAGAAGTCTGAAGCTTTTGTTGTTGTTCTCATGCCATACCTGTACGTGACTCTGCAGGGAATGAGAATCTGCTAGGAGTTCTAAATTGGATTTAAAACAATGCCATTTGTAAACCATCTAGTTTAAACATCTGCACCTATTTGTTCAGTTACAACATTTCCATCGCTCTCATAGGTAGCACTAGCCTCACAGTTGCTGGAGCAGAAAATGTCATTCTTTGCTATAGCCCTGGCCACTTTTGTGTATATTTGGACATTTTTGCTTGTGTGGGAAGGTAACACGAGATGCTCAGTGCTCAATTTCTGCCATACTCAGGGATCATGCAGTGTAAAATCCTTGGTTATAGCTATGTTGTTATGTTTTGTTACCATTGCGGATTCTATAGCTATTGAGAATCCATATACTTCTGTTTACTGTGGAAACTAGCTGGCTAAAGATCATCCTTAGGAGCAGGAGACCAGTCCACTCATGCACTGACATGGCAGTTGCAGAGACAGAATTCCTTGTGTGCCAGAGTTCTCACCAGGCAAAGTTAAGAAAACAATTTAGTTTATTTTATTCTGTCAAAGTAAGGGGTTAGGCCTTTGACTGCAAAATAGGAAACACACTTATAAAAAGATAAAATGTATTTTCAATGGGCACCTAGTTTTCTGAGCTACTTTGCGGGGGAGTTTTTGAAAACATTAAGAAAATGCACACTTTAATGTGACTTTCAAGACTCAACCTCTTGTTTCACTCTTAAATCTCTCTATATATCTGTCAGTCTCCTCTCATAAGTGGTTTTTGAGTATACGTGGATTTCCAGAACTTAATCTTTTTTCTTCTTTCAATATGGTAATTAAAAATGCAAAAGTTGTTCCTGTTTAGGGGAAGAAGTCAGCTTCACTGTCTGAGTGTCTGACTATTTTCCAGTTGAAGAAACATAGTTTAATACTTAATGCAAACTCAGTTCAGAGGTATCTTTCTTTCCCTTCTACTTAAGGGTCGTGCGCAGGATTGGCATTTCCATTGTGTTCACCATTGCTGTTTTTTTCCAGAACAGGCAGCTAGCGCTAGCTTGCAGAACTCTGTAATTCTGTTTCTTAGAAATAGTGACCAATCAGTCTGTTAATACTAGAAAATCAGCTCCTCTCCAGCAGTTTAGAAAGACTAAGCCTGGCGCAACCATAATGACTGAGAATGGAGTGCTAAAGCTGCATATTCCTCCCACATACTCACACATGCGCCTGTTTGGGAGAATTCTGTCCTAGTTTTAGTACTGAGAACTTCCAGCCAATATTGTCAGTTCCTGTAGAAATGCAAGGCAGTGTCACTTTCCTAGTATGCATCACCTGTTGTCTTTGCTCCTAGTGATTCATTGGCAATTGTATTTCTCTCACTGGACTCATGTTTTCTCTCAGCCAATTGCTGTACAAAATAATCTTTCGTTAGTGTGCCTTGGGAATGTGCCAGCATTCTTTGGAATCTGTACTAATATGCATTATTAGGTTTTTTAAATAAATAATATATTTATTATATATTATATATAAATGGATAATAATAAAATATTATACATTTTATCTTTTTCTCTAGATCCTTCAAAAACCAACTCCAGAACTAAAGCATCAGTTAGCCTCTTTCTCCAAGCGGGTTGCTGGTGCTGTTACAGAGCTCATCCAATCAGCAGAAGCAATGAAAGGTGAGTTGGGCAGCTGGCTACCAGTATGGTATGCTTTTTACTCCACAGATGGTGGTCTGTCATTTCTGTTGTTTAAAACAAAACCACAAACTAAAAAAGCCCCTTTTAGTATGTTCTAGGTGTCTTGGTACCACCTACTTCCATTCTTTTAATTTCTCTGCTGGTATTCACTTGTTCACAGTGTTGGTGAACATGTCTATTGGACCCTCTTTCACTTCATATGATCGGTCATAAGTCATCTGTAAATCATGTGGCCTTTGAAGATGGAATCATCAAGCAGAGTATTCAAGAGCCACAGCAGCAGAAAACAGTGTCACTCCTCTTCAACTGGTGGCTGTAATTGGATGGCTGGTTCCTTTCCTTACGCTTATGTTTGTTCAGTCAAAATAAGTCCTTTGCTTTGCAGTGATAGCTTTCCAACTTCAAATAGAAGTGGATACCATCATCTTATTGAATTAATACTCAGCCTCTAGCAATTGTATCAGTTTTATTTCTATAGTGCTTACAGTCTTCTGTCTGGATCCTATCCTGACAAAGTATGTTAATGAAACAGTAAGACTATAGAAAATTGTGGTGTGGATGACGTCCTGAACTCTTAGAGTAGAACAAATTGTGGACAAATATAAATTCAGCACTCAAATAAGCAATAAATTCCATTGCTTAGCAGAATTTCACTGTTCTTATAAGTGAGATTTTTCTCAGATATTGACTTCCTTAGTAAAATTTGTATCCAGTGATACATGGGAACTCTTAGAACAGCAGTTCTAGCATGCTACATTTTAACTGAGATTAATACGTATTAACGGTGGTGTTAAACTACTACTGCTGAAGCATATCTACTACCAGATTTACAGGGAACTTTAGTGTAAAGAAATCTTCACAGCCGTCAGAAAGAGCATTCTGATCTCACAGGTAATAGAATGCTACAGTAAAATATTTTGAATAAAGCATTGTAATAACTTTTTTTTATTCTGCCCCCTCCACCCCCAGGCTTCTAGTAAATTAATATTTGTTCAATCATTCTTTCCTAAGCAAGGCCAGAGAACACTACACTTATTATTCTGATATTCTGTGTAATGTACACTGCAGGTTTTTCTCAGTTATTTCCTGATTTTATCAGTACACATTCCTTGGAAAATAATCCTGACTAAACACTTTTTATATATGGGACTCCTTTATTATTTTCTTATGGTTTTGGTTGGGTTTTTTTTCCACCCCTCTATGTCTTAATATAGCTACTCTGTTTCATATAACAGTAAGCTACATTATGCTTTTCCTCTGTTCAGGTAAATTTATTGAATTCTTCAGCCTTTTCTGCACTCTTTCATTTGTTTTGAAATTTCAGTTTTCATTTGCTAACAGCTAAGCCAATATCAGAATTTTTCTATTCCCTAAATGCTTTTAAAAAATCTTTTTATAATCCTGTAGGGATTTTTTTTTTTTAATCACTTTA
This sequence comes from Antrostomus carolinensis, assembly GCF_000700745.2. Taxonomy (NCBI): domain Eukaryota; kingdom Metazoa; phylum Chordata; class Aves; order Caprimulgiformes; family Caprimulgidae; genus Antrostomus; species Antrostomus carolinensis. The sequence goes on from NW_010326433.1 coordinate 91,316, forward strand.
GTAGCTTTTTTTGGTGGAAAGTAAATGTCTTTTAACCATCACAATTTTCATTCCTAATTTTCATTTATAGATAAAATTCTGTCTCCTAAGCAATTTAGCATGTAAATGTTTTCACATTTGTAAAATGCTTATTTTTGAAAAGGAACTACTACATTTTGCAAGTTTGGTTTTATGCATGCTGCTTGTATCAAAAAACATTTTTTTTCCCTGCTTATCTGCCAATATTAGGGCTTAATATAGAATTCCTTCATCTTCTACACCATTTGAGCTGAGAAACTGTCTTTGGTAATGGTTTGGTATTTGATAGAAAATACATATATACGTACTATATAGGGATGAGCAGCATGAAACATAGCTCACTAGGATTGCAGTACCATGTGCTTGAGCTTTCTCCCAGCACATCATAAAAAAGGATCCAGTCATGTTGCGTTCTCCTGTGTTTTAGGCATCCATAGCAGAAACTGCCTCATTCTTTGGATGATGCAATGTTGATCCATAAGCATTCAAGTTTATTTCCTTTGCTGTTGATGAATCAGACATGAGTTACACTATTCCTGATGCAAAGTGCCAGTACCCTTCTCCCCAGTTGCTCTTCCTTAATAACGATTAATGTTTCAGTTAATATTTTAATATCAGGTTCACCTAAACTTTCTGATCTAGTTTCAATAATTTTAACAAGGCCTTAGGAGATTTTTGGTAGATTGGTTTTTCTCTTTCTAGCTTAGTCTTCCTTTGCCTGGTGTACACTGCTTCTCACCCTTTTCTGTTTCCATCTGTGATTCCACTTCTTCCCCTTGCCCTTAGTAGTTATGAACTTAGAATTTTTCTTTCTGGTTTCATTTTCTCTCTCCATCTGATTTTCCTTTTTGCTGTTTCACTGCTTCTCTCAATTCAGAACATAGATAATTTCTTAATCTTGTCATCCAGAGAAGAATGTTATGAAGTTGAAAATAATAATTCACTGAGAACTTCCAAAAATCTGAGATCACTTCCAGCCAAGTATCCATTTTGTGGACCTACAAAATTTCTTTGAGCCAAGAGAAGTGCCAAAAACTCAACAACAACAAAAAGTTGACCTTTGGATATGTTACAGAAACTGCTCTGGCCTTCTCTACATTGCTGTTAGAAACACATTGCCAAAAGCATGCTTCATCTAATACTAGCTTCATCTCTAAACACTGCCAAAAAAGAGACTCTGAAAAGTGTGCTATGGATGATTATCTGTTGTCTATAACATGTCCTCTGTACCATTCCGTCAGACTTCTCAATGTACCTTACACTTTGGTCAAGTTAGAAACCATCTTAGTAAGAGCTCTGATAAACTAAAGTTGGGTGACAGCTAGTTTTGTTCCTAGTATGGACAGCATCCCTTTCTGAAGCTACTTTGCTTACATAGTTCTTAATTAAGTTACTTCCATAAGAGAATAAGCCTGCTAAATACTTTTTTTCACTCTTAACTTCCTTTTGCTCTCAGTGGCATAAACTACAGAGGTTTTATGCCATTATTGTACTAAAATCAGCTTTCTATGATGTGCATTTCGTATTTGACACTTGAAGCATGATTGTAAATCACCCTGTTTGAATGGCAGCTCACAGTGGCACTGAAGTTATTGTCTTCATCTCCATTAATTTCAGGGACAGAGTGGGTGGATCCAGAAGACCCAACAGTCATTGCAGAGACAGAGCTACTAGGAGCTGCAGCATCAATTGAGGCTGCAGCAAAGAAGTTAGAGCAGCTGAAACCAAGAGCCAAGCCAAAGGTGAGTGTCCATCCCCATTTGTTTCTTTGCAGTTAATAAAGCAGAAGATGCATATAGCCCATATATTAGTATATACTTTGTTACTGTCCTCATAATGGTATAAACAACCAAACCTTGCATCAGTCCCAGTGCCACTAGACACTGCACTGGATGGGACATACCCCTGAAGGAAGAGAGTAAAAAGATGCGTTTCAGGGAGTGAGTCAAGCACCCTCCATGAGCAAGCAAAGGAAGAAAAGCCAAATGCTAGAAATGCTTTTAAGAGTTACAGTATCGTTATTGTTGATTATTTACTTTTCTGTTTCCAAACACATTTCACTGATGTGAAAAGTCATTGTCACTTGCTTTCATTTGAAGACTCTTTGTTCTCATTTGAATGTGTGTAGTATAGCAGGAGAAAGCAGCAGCAACACAGAAGGGATTCAGCAGAATGCAAAAGACCTTCAGGATTTTCTAAGATTAAAAACATAGCATTTTATGCCTGCTAGAAGAGTAGCTGCTTCAGTATCAAATCAGATATGTGGTATGATCATTTCTATTTAATGTTATTGAAGGAAAATAAATTACAGTTCATTATGAAAGCAAGTAGTGTTGCATGTTGCCAGGTCATTTCAAACGTGTCTCTGAATATATTATATAAAATTAAGCCAACTATTTTCACGCATGATACAGAGGGAATATATGAAACTGCTGTTACTTATGGTTGTATGGATAGCTCACAAGACTGGATGACAGAGAACTGCTACCTTTTGCCTAGTGTGGAATAACAGGCAGGTTTTAGAAGAAATTACCATGTTGCCTAGCATTGCATCTCTTTAAAATGAAAATCATGCTTTAGCTGTGTAATTGACTTCAGGAAAGGACTATGGATCTATTTCCCTGGTTATGCTGCTTTGTAGGTGCAAAACTGTTTTCTAAGTAAAGCTAATGAGAAGCCTTTCTAAAGAGCAGGGCCTCAAGAACATGCAGTGTTGGATGATTGTTTTCAGTGCAGGGTGGCATTTTGTCATTCAGGAACATCAGATGAAATAGTTCCTGGTAGCTTCACTCTTTGAGGACTTCCCACCCCCCCCTGCTTAGCGCTGGGAATAAATTAGTTTATGAAAAAGAAATGCTCTTTGTCCTGCATTTTTTAACAAGTACATCCATTTTGTTTATAAAGAAAAATGGTCCTTTATAATGAGATTCTACAGAGCAGAGGACACAGGCTGAGTCTGAGGAGAGGAAGAGTCCTCCATCACCTTTTCTATTCAATCACTGCACAATAGCATATGTGTGTTGCCTAGTAACCATGGAACAGTTTCCTTCCAACATCTAAGCCACTCCAGGGTCATTGTAATTTCCCAGTGAATACAGATCTCACACCTGCTCGACATTTAACATGTTAATTTGAGTATCCAGTCTGCCTGTGATTTATTGGTCTGTTTATTTGTCATCTTCTGAAACTAAAATTCATTTGCAACTGTTCGTTTAATCTGGGATTTAAACAGCCTTTACATCCTTTTTCAGATGTTTAATCCCTTTCACAATATGGATTGTACTACACATCAAAGGTACTAGGAAGATCACAGAGTGGCTCCAATACCACTTTTTCTGCTGAAGACTTGTAGCTTGTATCCTCCCCAGAGTAGGATTTCCTGCTTTGAACAGGCTCTTTCTGATGCTCGTCTTTAACAACATACATAGTGTGAATTGTGTGTGAATGCCTAGACTAGGTAAGGGATTTGCTACAATTGATTTTTCTTATGCTTAGTCTATGAAATGCAGGAATAGTAGCTGTCTTCTGCATTGGAACAGACTGCTGGTCCAGCTAGACCAATATCTGCTTTAGTTAACAGTAATCATCATCAAGTGAACTTGCAGAGAAGTCCTTAGTTGCTTATTTTAGAATAATCTGCCTGCAGGAAATCCATTACCTTCATCACTATTAATTGGTGGCTGATTCTCTTATTCCTGGGTAAGCTTTTGTTACTGGGGCAAGGAGTGGAAGTCATTTGATTTAGGCTTGAAATTTCCATCTTTGTGTGTTCCAGTTTGTCTGTTACCTCCAAGGAGAAATATCAGTAGTTGAAGGTAGGGTTTTTTTCTCATTTGTCCCACTATCTTTGGGGTTTTAAATACTTTTGGATTTTTATAATTCTTCTTTTCCTTGTTTTGTCTTCATATTTTTACACCTATCATACCCCCTTGATGTCTTAAACTGAGACCAATAGCCTGAGACGTCTTCATTTTCCACTACCAGGAATCATCTTATCCCAGAGAACAATCTCTAATAAGACACAGACCTGCTAACTGCTGCCCATGTTTTATTGTATGGTGCATATTCTGTTTGCTTTAAATCCTGGTCATTTGGCTGCTGGTGAATGTGCTCCTAAAATGCTTAGTTGCTAGTCCACTGCCCCACTGATACCCTCTTAATATCTGTGTCTCTTCTGAGCTTATATCTTGCAAGCACTTTGAGAACTCTCCTAAGTAGGTGTTGTTACTCCTCCCCATAACACAAAACCTGTTCAGTATTCGCATTGCAGTGTTCAGGGTGGGGAACGATCTCTGAGGCAATGAGATCTTTATTTTTTATTAAGCAAGTTTTGACTGTCATATTTCCTTTAAATACAATTACATTTTTCCTGAGTGTGGATTCTTTTTTTTTCCGATTTCTCTTTTTGGAGAGTCAAGTGTCTTGCAATGCAGCCACATATTCTTCCTGTTTTGCAAATAAGCCACTGGCCGTAAAATAACAGCCCCCCAAAATTAGTAATTTTTTTAAGAAGAAAAAACATATTGTCTAATAAAAACTACGTGCTTCACTAATACTGGAAAAAGAACACTTCAAAGGGAAAAGGTGCGGCAGATGAGATACAACTGCAGAGAGCATTGCTGTACCTACCCTATTCTGTTGGTATGCTCTTCATGCTTCTATGCAGGCTTATGCCTTCAAACACAACTGTCTTTAGTAGTCAGTAAGAGTTCCCTGCTGTTAGATTTCAGCAGTTTGTCCTTTTTTTTCCCCAAGATGAATCAAACCTGGATGCCTTTTTCTGCAGGACTCTGTGTGATATGTTTGATATATTAGGTTGTTATTTAATCCAACTATATATCAAACATATTCCTACAGTGTCCTGCCCTGTCTCCGGGGGTTTTAACATAGTAGAAGGCAATATGAAGGAGTACATTCACTCACAAGCAGGTTTAGAAGAGTTCCTGCACACTTCTATTGTAATCCAATTTAAAATATATACATGAAGGGCTCCTTTATCAGTAGAGTTGCACTTGGAGGGGCTTTTAAGTTGTGTAGCGCCTTTTATGAGAGTAAGCAGCAGCTGTGCCAAGAACTGACTTTCGCGGAAATGGTTATTGTGTTTTCAATGGCTCAGTGCAGTTTTTTCTTTATGAAATAGAAGATGAGAGCTGCTTCAAAATAAAATGGTTTATCTTTTGTAATTTTTTTCTGCTGCTTAGCAATGAGACTGGGGTCTCATTTGTTCTCCTATTAACCCCGACTTTATTTATGCTACCCCTAATAACAGAGATTCTATAGAACACTGCTTAAAATACAGTACAAAAACATCCCAAATTACTTTTTTTTTTTTAATGGTGCAGTCAATATTTTCAGGATATTTCATGCTGCAGACTTTGTTGCTAGCCTAATAATTTTGGCTTGTCTGTTCTGATGACTTCATTTTCCAATCCATTTATACCTGCACATAGTCATTAACAGCTTCTTAGTTTAAGCTTGTGGAAAAAGAGATGCTGGTCTTCATGGAGGCTACTTGAGGAAGGAGAAGCTAATCACTTGTCTCATAGATCTGTTTTTCTAAAGAAACCCAAGTAGCCCTCTCAAATAACTGGGATCTTACAAGGTGAAATTTTCTGCCATTTATCACATCATTGCTCCTGATTCTGTTCATGAAGGCTGTGAACTGACACATGTTGTGAGGGTACTGTTGATGACTGTGAACTTAAGACAGTTCAGGATACCCTCTTTAATAATGGAAATGAGTAGAAGAATTACTTTTGTTGGGTGTTTGGCTGTGTTCAGTCTTGGACAGCTACATGTCCTTATTCCTAAAGAATGCTCTTTGGAGAATGCAGGCAGATAAACATACTCACAGCACTAACTAAGCATTGTGCCTACTTCCCCATTTCAAACATGAGCATCCAGCCTTTAGATGTCATACCTGAGAATGCTGAAGGGAAAACTGCAGGGAAAGACTAGAAAATGAGGATTTGTTAGAAAAGCTGAAAACTCAGCATAAGTTCCACAGTTTGAATGCTGCAAAAGGCTGCTTCAGAAATACATTCTCCACAGAGGGATCAACTGTCAATCGAAAACTTTTTTTCTTTTTTTCCAGAAATAAAAGAAGTTGTGAGATGACGGGAAATATAGGATTTGGAAGTTTGAGAAACTTGGGGTGTGGTTTCTTCTCCCCACCCCCTAGATTTCAATATATTTGTAAAGAAATTCATTTGGTATGCGGGGGAGAAAAAATAAAATCTGTTCTGTGATGAGATACTGAGGTTTAGCTGTTTTCCTCCTGAGCTTTCCCTGCTGCTCCAAGGTGGAAGTTAATCCAGCCATTGAAAACAGTCATTTTTGCGTAGCGCTCATGGAATCTTTAGTCCACTCACTACACTGAACTGAGCTCCAACAGCTACTTCTCTTCAGCTTCTTTTTGGTGGCTGATAGTACTCACAAATTGAATACCATCTAAGCACATACACAGATGCCTAATGGATCGCAGTATGGCCATGGGCATTTTATTAAACTTTATTGAAAGAATGGCGCCTCCTTTGTAATTAATAAGCAGATACTGAAATGCTCACTTGCTTAAGCTTGAATTGCTGATGATGCTGGTGTATAAAGAATAATACACATGATATATTTTGTTATCTTGGAAATGAAAATTTAAAAACTCTCGATAACAGCGAGCCTTGAACAAAAGGAAAAGTGCAGTAATAGCCTGTTAAAAGTAAAAGTGCAGTATTGTTCTGTTAAATTGACTATCATCCAGTGGTACTTTCGTTGATATTTCTGTTTAAGTCTTTAGTCAAACTAAAGTCAACAATGCATCTATTTTAATAATGATAAGAAATCTGATGGCAACTATGCTGAATTCCATTTAGTCATTTTGGTTGTGTGATGCTGTGATTGGAGTAAGAGTTTTACAAATAAGACTTAAGGCCTGTTGCATAAATGGAGGACCAATGTGGTTACCACTTAGATATAATAATGGTCATGATGTTACATTGCAAGCATTGCCAAAAATTCACGTGGAACATCACTTGCTCACTTTACAAAGCAATTTCTTACACTCTTATTACAAAGACATATGCTTCGGTTGATGGAATTAGCCTAATGGCAAGGCAAGACCAATAGTTTTCCTTGAATTAGGTTGCTTTTCTTAAAGGATAAGAAAAGCTTTAAAGTGCCGAACAGCTTCATGTGCACATCAGTTTTTATTTTCACATCCTTCAGTTTTTCTGGTGTCAGTGGATGCTACAGTTTCATCTCCTGGACTGTGTTTTAGTTATGTGGCAGTTACGTGAGGTGCTGTAGGACTGAGCACTGCTTGATGTGCCATTTTGTAATGACTTGTAGTTACTCGTAATTATGTTTTACTATTTTATAATTGACTACTATTTAATCAGATTGTAGTAACAGGAGAACTAAAATTTAGATGGATGTGTTTAGCCTGGCAAATGAAGTACCCAGTTTTCTGACTCAAAGCCCACTTAGCTGGTATTCCTAAAGTTAGTTACTTGACACAAGAATGTTGTGGTTGCCTAAGTTGGAAGAAACTTGTATTTCAGAAGCCTCATCTCTCACAAGGTGCTCTGTTCTGGTATAGTATCCACTAGCCCTGCTGGTCAAACTGCATTGGATACTGATAGACTTGTGATTTGATCACAACCACAATATATTCTGTTCATTTGTTTTGTATAAAAACCAATCAGAATACATGGCCCAGGCCTGGTTCTGTTTAAAATATCTCTACCACTTTCGTTAACTGTTCGGAAGCTAGTAAGTGTACTTAAGCAGATAAACGTTTTCAATGGTTTTTTTTAAATGATTAGAAAGTCAGGGAAATTGTTGTTTTATGGAACAACAGATTTGCATTATAAATAGCAAGATGCCTCATTAGGAACAGCTGATCTCTCTATTTGCACATGCTTGTTGAAAGACATGTTGGGATGACTGAAGTGTTCCAGACAGACCTTTGGAACTTTATATTGCCAAGATGACTAAAATGGACTGCTTCACAATGCTGCTCTCTGTGAAATGGCAGCTCTTACCAAAGCTGTTAAATCTATGCATTTGCTTGTTATCTACATTAAATTTCTTAGTACAGGTTAATTAGACAACATACATTTATCCCTGCTCTTTTTTTAATGCTTTAAGTCTTCAAGTATTTAGAAAATGCTCTCCCAAGTTTAGCAATCCTGGAAGCCAGCATTATAGCACTACAAATATAATCTTGATATGGAAAAAAAAGAATTTCTTTTCACACCTGTACTTTCCTGAATGTAGTTTTGAGTAGCCCTTGTGGAGGTAATGTATTAGAAAGCTGAAGGCAATTCTTTTAGTATCTAGTGTGATAGTCAGTTTCACATGTCAGCAGCCACAAGGGCAACCTAATATTTAAATTCGCTTATGTTGACTCCCAGCTTTAGTCCCCATGAAACTCCTTTGCAGAAAATGATGTTGTAGGTCTTACTGAATTTATGGATATGTTCCATCTTCTCTCACTTTTTATATGTCCTGAATCTTGAAAATACAACTGCTTTCAGGTGAATAATGTGTGACATTGTTCTTTCTTGGTTATAGCAAGCAGATGAGACTCTGGATTTTGAAGAACAGATCTTGGAGGCAGCTAAATCCATTGCAGCTGCTACCAGTGCCCTTGTGAAGTCAGCTTCAGCAGCCCAGAGAGAACTGGTGGCACAGGGAAAGGTGGGTAAACAGGATAAGCAGCAACAGTAGGGGAGGGAAGCATCAAAACTGAATGTAGTTTCTTAACTGTTCTCTGTTAAAACAGTAGGAAATGAGTTTGGGAATGACTGATGATAAATGATAATGTAAATCTCTTCATTGCTTATCAAAATACATGGCCCCAGCCTGGTTCTGTTTAAAAAATGAAACAAAAAAAAAAAAAAAACACAATTATACCTCACAGGTATAATCAAATGTTTGGCTCTTCAGATTCTTTAGAACAATTTGTTATAGGATCGTTGTTGTGTAGTTATGGTCTCCAGTTTCATCTAATTCTTTATTCTGAGCAGACCGTCATGGATCCTGTCACAGGAATGCTGTACGGTTTACTTCAGCTGTGATTCCTGGGGAGCTTGTTCTTTTAGTTCCAGCAGGAACACAGAGCACTTGTTTCAGAACAATAGTGATGTGATGTAACTGTTTGAAAAGACCCACTGTAAGCTGTAGCTATGGAACTTATCAGTAATGCATAAACCAAAATATTATTAATACACATTGAAATCTGGCTGTGGTGACAGTCCAAAACTTGAGAATTTTGACTTACCTGCTTTGCTAAGATTATTGTGCAGTCTGCTTTTATGTGATAATGAAACTAAAAAGAACAGGTCTTTTCACCTACAGCTTGCTTTACTTTCCTCACCACCACCACCACTGTAAAGTTATGCAGAGTAATACAGAATATATATCTATCTTGGTAGCAGCCCTGAATATCCCTCACATAGTTTTGGCTTCTTTGCTCCCACAGATGCATTTCTGTTTGTGTCTTTCAGATTGAGGCTAACAGCACTTGCATCCTATTCCATTCAAATTCAGATAATTCCTCAAACCACTTTAATCTGTCTGTTTGAGGAAAGCTGTGGCTTGCTGTTCTAACAGAAGCACACTTGTCAAATGTAGTGCCATATTAGCAGATCTGTTCAGCCTGCTTTACTGAATTTAGCCATTTGCTTTATCTGTCACTCTTCTAAAGAAACTTGCTGAAAGATCGGGAAATTTCTCAGCAAATGGCTTTTACTAAGAGTTTCTTGCCTGCTTGGAGGATCTGTAAGTAATACTGTGGTCTTTAAGGGATGAAATTAATCCCAACAAAAATCAAAATTTAACAAAACATCAAACTTCAGAATTGTCTGTGGCATGTCCCCTCATTATGATACTTCTCACGAATAAATAAAGCCATTAAGATACTTCTGAAATAATAAAGATTTTCTGCTCCTCTATGTACTGGGCACAGTCACAGGTGTTTCCTTTTTTCATTGATTACTGTTTGTCTGAATCTGAGACAAAGCAATTGTATTTTCTGTTTCATTGTAAGCCATCTCTGAACTGTTTTTTCAGGTTGGAGCAATCCCTGCAAATGCAGCTGATGATGGACAGTGGTCTCAGGGACTTATTTCTGCTGTGAGTAACTACTTATCTTCAGGAAACTAGCACCTTCTCTGAAGAAATAATATCCTGTGAGAATACACAGTGACTGTTTTCTCCTGTCTCCTAGGCCCGAATGGTGGCAGCTGCAACCAGCAATCTCTGTGAAGCAGCTAATGCCTCAGTACAGGGCCACGCTAGTGAGGAGAAGCTCATCTCATCTGCCAAACAAGTGGCAGCTTCTACAGCACAGTTGCTTGTGGCTTGCAAAGTGAAGGCTGATCATGACTCCGAAGCCATGAGGAGGCTACAGGTACTTGAGTTCCTAATTACTGAAAACCCATAGTAGTGCTATGTAGAAACTCTTCTAGCGCTGTGTGAACAAACCCCAAATTTTAGGAGTAGTTTCTTGAATTTTCAGAATTCTTTTCAGTTTTTTTTCCTTGTGGGATTCTGGGGCACTTTCAGGTGTCAGTAACTGGGAGATAGTTCTGACTGTAATGCAACCCACTCTTAAATAGAGAAATGCAAAGATGGGTCTGAAGGAATTTAAAATGAAGAACAAACAATAGAAGCAGGAACTAGAGACTCTGTTTTCTTACCTCTGCCAGGAAATTCAGGGTACTCAGTCCTTGTAGGCAAATATTATCAAACAGACATCAAATGTGAAAAGTTGGAAGGGAATGCGAAAAGGAAACAAGCCGGAGCACGGATTGAAATTGAACTCTGACACTTTACCATGCTTCATATTAGTCCCAAAATGAATAATGAAAGTAAAAGCAGTTTCCACTTGGAAATAATGTCCTTTATCATAGCAAAACCAGTGAGCTGATGTCAACCAAATATTTTTACTGGTGGATTTGACAAAACTACTGAGGCTTTTCAGCTGGCTTTGCCCCCAGCACAAATGTTTTCACATAGCTTTAATCAGTAGGTTAGGTTCAGGAGTTAGAGTGTATGTTTTCTCTTTCCTACCCAACAAACAACTGCAAGTTTTGGGAGAAGACATTTGAACTGCATTTCCCATGAATGCTAACTTGTACTGTTACAGAGTCTGTTCCAAAACTTAATGAAACAAATGGACATGTTTCAATTCTCTTTGGATGAGCTCCAGACTGAGCAGAGCAAATTTCAAATAATTTGTCCTTGGGTCATTTCTGGTGGGAAGAGAGTTAAGTTGAATGGGAGATAAAGCTGGAAATATGGAATAGGACTTGGGGGGAGATGGGGACCAGGTTCAGAGCAGGTCCATGTGGCTTCCCCTCCTAGTGCTGGTACCTCTCCAGCATGTGAGAACAGGCTGTCTTGGCCAGCAGCCTGTGTGGAAGCGAGTGTTCTCAGCACACAACACCTGGGGATGTTGGGAACCAGGAGACAGAGAACTCTATTCCTGTTCTCTCTCGCTGCCTGTCACAACACTGCAAGTATCTACCCTTTTTCTGCACATGGTGAAAGCATTCATATCGCTTATTAGTGGTGTTGACTGATTTGCTGATATACTAGGGTTGAGGGTTTAATACAAGAACAGTCTTACTGGATCAGACCAAAAGTTCATTAAGCCAAATCCACATCCTGATTTCAGCAGTGGCCACTACGAAATACTTAGAGAAGCAAGTAAGAGCAGGGTAAGCATGCATGATAATATCCTCTACTTTTTCCTTAGATTACAAGCATTTTAAGCTCAGGAACTTCCCAAGCCAGATGCAGATTCTGTATGTTTAGTAACCCTCAGTGGTTTTCTCCTCCTAATTTATCCAGTCCTCCTTGACCTCATGTAAACTTTTAGAGCCTAATTAACACTTTGTGGGCAGCTAGGATAGCTATACCTATCTGCTTCTGCTGGTTTAAATCCACACAGTATGAATAGCTTAATGACATGCAAATCTACTCCTGTAGCACTCAGGTCTCAAATTTCATTTACAGGATAGGCACCTTCCCAGAGCAGGGGCTATAGCAAGATTTAACTATTTTATCCTGCTCTTCCTGAAGTACTCAGCTGCTCTTCAGAGTACCTGGTACAACACAATGCTGTGCAGCATTACAGAAGTCAGTTTGAGTAGTGATAAATTCATGTCACTTTGACCAGGCTATGTTACTGCAGGAGTGATATGTTGATTCTGGTATCTCCACTAAATTCTTCACAATTAAGGAAGATGTCTTTCCATAGCATTCCACTGTGCATTGAAGACCCATGGTTAACCATTGCTAACAGGTGATCTAGGTGTTCCCCTTGTTCAGGGGGTGGCAGTGTCTTTTGAATGGTGCTCTGTCCCATTCTCTAAAGTTGGGGTTTTTTTGCTAAAGCACTTGAAATACATTTGGGGGCCCGCCTTTTAGTATTTATATGTACAATCGAGTAGAAAACATATAGCTAGGTCCCCTCATCAGTCCCTCAGAATGAGTGACCCATGAGCCCTCTTAGCACTAAGTCCGTATCAGCCTGAAAGTTTTTTTCCTACCTCTGTCCTGACATTGATGAATAGGTAAAGAGGTGGAAAGGAGGAGTATTCCAGTGACAGCCAAGAAGGAGGCATAGGTCAAATTCTGATATATCAAACAATTTAAAATACAAAATATCAGACATAAGATTTATCTAGGATTCACAAATCTAAAGGACTGATAATGGTATATGAAATCTCATTTACATCTCCATGCGCAGTGCAGTACCCATTAAACCATGGATCGTTCTTCTTCTAGAGCCAGGTTTCCACCACCTTACCAGCTCTTAGTACACTAGAGCAAATTCAATGCCAGACTTTACAATGCTGAGGCCTATACTACTGTCAACTGTTTGCACAGGGTATTTACTAGTCACTGGTCTTCAAGACCTCAGTGCTACAAAAAAAGGTGCGAGCTCCATCTTTTAGCTTTAATAGGAGAGGTTTGTATTTTGTTTGTGACAAGGACTCTTCCACTCATCTCCATGGGGATCACAGTAGGAGATTCCAAGGCCACTCTTCTGGTATCCTCCTCTGTATCCATAAAGCCAGTGCCCATGGACACGGTCATTACTGAGCATGCAGTGTGGAATCTCTACTGCCAATGGTGTAGCAAAGACATATATTTGTCAATGTTAGAATGCAGGTAGCTTAGTGACCTTTTCCTTTTTGATGCACAATTGCTGACACTACTTAGTTTAGACAACAAAGGATGTTATTATAAATGTTTGAGTGTTTTTCTTTAGAAATATGAGAATGTTTAAGTAAATAAAAGTTTAAATATCAGATAATCATAACTGTGTAAGCAACTAATTTGCCCTGATGAAAGTCTATTACTTTAAAAACTTAATTGCCTTAAAATGTTTCTTTATATGCTAGCTTTCACTTTCTGTTCTTCTTCCTCCAAAAAAACCCCCTAATTAATGTGCATAAAATAACTTGTGATTTCATCCACTGCTTTATTTCAAACTGCAGGCAAAAAAAATTGTGACTTTCCCAACTTCCAGCTTCTTAAATAAAGGAATTGTGTTCCTCTCTGTGCCATTGATTTTGAAAGATTAATTTGCTTTTCACTGGGAAAAAAAAACAAAACAAAACACACCTTTCCCGTGTAGTCAAGCAAAGATGTTTTAGTTTTGATACTCAGATGAATCCGTGTTAGTTATGTATTTTTGTTATAGCTAAATTCCTTTTGTCGTTTTCAAAGGCTGCAGGAAATGCTGTGAAGCGAGCATCAGACAATCTTGTCAGGGCGGCCCAAAAAGCAGCATTTGGGAAAGCGGAGGATGACGATGTTGTGGTCAAAACAAAGTTTGTTGGTGGCATTGCTCAGGTTGGTGCAATCACCCAAGAACTAAAGCAGAGAAAAACTATGTCAGAAATGTAGCATAGTGTTACAATGTCCATCTGCTGCATTGCAGGCTAGACAAATGAATGCAGAAACCTGTGATATGAATCTGTGAATCTCGATGCCTCACTGTTAGGTAACCAGTGACGTAACAGCAAAGTGATGCGCTGTCAGATATCTACACTTCTTCATTGACCATTTACCATAATAGCAGTTACCATTGTCCATTATCTTTTATTTTTGTTCTGATTAAGTTTATGGTTCTTTTCAGACTTCTCTTACATACTTTAAAGATTCCCAAATCTTAATGGAACACTATTTTTGTACATATACAATCAAAGAAATGGAGTGAGAGATAAGAACTGATGACATTTTGTTACTGTGACCATAATAAATATGGGAAAAAAATAACGGTATTTAAAAATAGATTCCAAGGCTTTGAGGTTGTACCAACTTCTGGATTCACTGTTACTAATGAGGAACACCATATACTGTGGTCATTACTTAGAAGATATTGAAATTTATCATTTCGGCACGTCTGTAGTATTGTAAATTTTCCTTTGGCATTTTGAGACGCAGGAAAATACTGTGGATACCAGCA
>NW_010326433.1:105827-106060 GCF_000700745.2 Antrostomus carolinensis
AGGAATGAGTGTTCAATTTTACTGTCACTCAAACATTATGTTAAGTTCATGGTGTTTATCCTACATTTGCTAACTCCTCACCCTGATGTTGGGGGAGCACAGCACCATAAAATCCATCATGGATATATGGTAAAACTATGCTGGTAGATTTTTTTTTTCTTTTTTTAGTCTTTAAGAAAACAAGCGGGAGTACAATACTGTTCTTGAGGGCATAGTCCTGGAGCAATTCCTGC
>NW_010326433.1:106082-134421 GCF_000700745.2 Antrostomus carolinensis
GAGAGTGCTCAGGGCCTAGCTCTGACTGGTGTCATAGAGAAAGAAATCTTGTTTTACAGACAGTATTCATGGCTATCATAATTCATGCTTCTGTTTTCCAGATCATTGCAGCCCAAGAAGAAATGCTGAAGAAGGAAAGAGAGCTGGAAGAGGCAAGGAAAAAACTGGCTCAGATCCGCCAACAGCAATACAAATTTCTTCCCACAGAGCTGAGAGAAGATGAGGGTTAACCTGCTGAGATTTTTCTTCTTTTCTTTTCTTTTTTTTTTTTTTTTTTCCTTCTAAAGGAATAAGCTAAAGGGGGACAGTACAGTGAGAACTGCTCTGACAACATTCTGGTATGCCAAGCACTTACCTAAGTAAACTGCCTGTCATAGTTTTGGATGAGCAGAGGGCAATAAGCACTTGTTCTTTCTCATCTGGTCAACTGAGGTGCATGACGATCAAATAATGGTACAGTGTTAGGTTCATCATTCCTGTTCCTTCCTTGACTTACATCTCAGGAGAGAATGTTTCATTTTTTACTGAAGATACTAAGTCAGTATTATTGTCACTTTCCTGATGCTTGAGGTATTCATCGTTCCTTGAGTTGTTATAAAATATTCATAATATTAATAGGAAAACAGTCAAGCAATCTGTTATATGATAAATATCACATGAGCTGGTGGTTCTCCCCCAACTACCCTTGTAAAAAGAAGACCAAGACAGAGAAGGATGTATGGCTGAGTGGAGAAACACAGATGAGTGTGAGTTTGAAGAAGATGCCTGTCCTCTTTCAGTGTTATATAGCTGGTTCAACCCAAAACTGGAGGAATTGTCTCTACACCTGTTTGCACTAGTAGTATTACTTCTTACCTGATACGAACAAGCTTCTGCTTGTACAGTATTTAGGTTTACAAAACGTGGCAATAGCCATTCTTTAAAGAGCTCAGAAAACAAAGAAACGGAAACCTTGTCACTGCCTCAATAATAGCAGGTTCATGAAGGAAAATGCTGTTTCAGTTATATACCTCTAATGTGTGACTACTTTTACAGTATTATACACACAGACACATGCTCTAACATTGGACTGAATCGTTTGCATTTTGTTTTTTAATTGAATATATCTGGTTTGTACTGTGGGATTTCTGTTAGAATGTATGTTAGTTAAAAAAGGGAAATGCCCAGTACAACAGACTATCACAACTCTTGTTATTCTTTTAATTTCATTTATAATTATTTTGTTTTGAAACCTGTGGGTATTGTACAAGAAAAGAATTAAGTGATTTACAAGTAGACTTTTCCTGTAATATATTTTTTAAAAATCTGGACTCTAAGGAGTTTGTTTTCATAGTTGGTATTGATGAAAATGTACTCACCAATGAATTGCAGAGAAGGAATAGCAGCAATGTTTCAGCAATCTTTGTCTTCAGCTGCAGAAAGGTACAGTATGCTCTCACTATCTTTGTTGTGACCTAAACAATAGCAATATAGGTGGAGTGAGTAACACATTTTACCCTGTCAAAGAAAGAACAAAAATCACAGCAACTTTAACTAGCAAAAGCTAAACTATTTGACTAACTACAGAAACACCATCTCTCCTAGAAACAATTTCCAACATGCCTCCAACTCCACTCAAGCCCTCTTAAACAATAATGTCAAGTCTATTTAGGTCTAAGGGTGTTGCCACTCCAGTCTTTCTGAAGGCTGTGCTGTCATTTACCTTCCAAGTACATTCAGCTGAGCCTTGTATGTTACATGCATACACACCTAGTTGTCACTGTTGCAGAAATACTTGTTTTGTAGACTCAAAAGTAACCCCTCTAGTGGTAGGTTTACAGGTTTAGATAGTGCTAACTCCTCGTTTAAGTTACTGCATGAGATATAATTACCAGGACTTTTGTCACGCTATTGTTAATTATATAGCAAAAATGCCTAGAGAATTAATAAATATTAAAGTGTATAAAGATTTTTATTGTTAGTGTCTCTTCTCTGGTACTGAGTGTTTCAGACTCGGTAAAGTTGCTGAAGAATCCACAATCATGAGAGGAAAAATTTGTCAAATCTCAAATGGAATCGCTGGCATCAACAGATGTGCTGTGACGGGTAGGTTTGTGTGCACATGCAAACCCTCACTATCAGAGACATGCAATTCAGAGTTCTGTAATTTTCCACTTCAGCGCAATTGGTTTAATTTTTTTCACTCAACCTTTGCACAGTGAATTCAGTGAGCTGCATCACAGAATCTCAATGTTAAGAATTCATACACCAAAAAAAACCCCTGCTTTCTCAAAGTCTTTAGGCTGAAGGCTAAATTGGCGTTTATTGCCGTAAGACCTAAATAAAGATAGCTTTAGTGACAGGGATTTTCTGCTGGTTTTGGTAGGTCCAGTTTCTTTGCAGCTTATGAGTCTTTCTTTTTTTACCTGGATAGCATCTCATTCCCATCTCTCTTTTTTTCAGAAAGATCTGCAAGACAGATCTGTTACTGCTTCTGTTGCAGCCTGTGTTTAACTTATTACTTGGTCTCATTAAAGCATGAAGAAAGATAATACTGTCTGTAGCACCATGACAGTATTTTTTGGAGGTATAATACTGTTGTAATATATTTGGATCAGGCTGGTATTTGCCAGTTTGAAAGAAGCTAAAAGCCTGGTCAAATGCAACTATGTATGGAAACTGTATTGCTAGAAAACTTCATCAGTACATAGAAGGAAAGAGGACACTTAAATTGTGTTTCAGGTCCACATGTGAACCTCTGTGGAGCTTGAAACTAGTCTGTGCATTTATTTGGCATGGAGACTTGCAGCAGGAAGTGACAAGTTGGAATAAGGGATGGAAGCTAGTTAATAAGAAGGACAGGTGTTTACTTTGTTCTCTTAACTTGTGAAATGGTAAAAGAGCTCTGTTGTATCTCACCCTTCTTCATGTGGAATTCACTTTAAGGAATTGTATGCAAATTAAAAGCTAAATGCTTCAAAGTTGTCTGTGTACAAATAGTCTAGTGTTGTTTCCCCAACTGTTCAGAAAAGAATTTGAACATTTTATCACTTATCTAAACTCTTCTGCATCAGAAGCCTCAAAGTAAGAAAAGTTTAAAAACAAAAACTGAAGACTAGACTCTTGTTTCATCTGTCCCTTTCCCTTTGATTTTCTGCATCTTCATTACTTAATTCCGAATGAAGGGATAAATACATAATCTAGAAACCTCCTCAGCATAAATATGTTTAACTTATGAGCACATTTTTGGTTTTAATCAGTCGAAACTGGTAAGACGTTCACGCCGGGATTATGGCATGTGCCACCACTATGTTTATCTTCCCTACATTTCTTTTAATCTCTGGTTTTTGATTTTTTGTTGTTGTTTTTACAGTATAAACTCTAAAAATTTTGTCCTTATGTAACTGCATGATTAACAAAGAGTTATCTGCCCGTAAATGTCTATGAAGACAGGCTGAAAGAGTTGGGGCTGTTCAGCCTGGAAAAGAGAATGCTCCAGGGAGATCTTATAGCAGCCTTCCAATACCTGAAGGGGGCCTACAAGAAAGCCAGGGAAGGACTTTTCATAAGGGCAGTTAATGACAAAACAAGGGGAAATGGGTTTAAGCTGAAAGAGGGTAGGTTTAGATTAGATATTAGGAAGAAATTCTTCACTGTGAGGGTGGTCAGACACTGGAACAGGTTGCCCAGAGAAGCTGTGGCTGCTCCTCCCTAGAAGTGTTCAAGGCCAGGCTGGATGAGGCTTTGAGCAACCTGATCTAGTGGAAGGTGTCCCTGCTGATGGCAGGGGGGTTGGAACTGGATGATCTTTAAGGTCCCTTCCAATCCAAACCATTCTATGATTCCTGAAACCTGTTTTTTCATATTCACAGTAGTATACATTAAACATATTGTTGGTTGTTCATGTTAATGGCACAACACATTTCTGTGGCACAAAGCTTACAATGCCAAGTGCAGAAACTGTTTGGTCATGCGGGTTACAAGTCTGTTACAAATTGCTGTTTTGCCTGACCATAGTACCTGCAATGGAGTCTGATAAATTAGTTAGGAGGTAGACAGATGCACAGCCTGGATCTGGCTCACGAGCTGCTGCTCCTTTAATGTGTGAAGTCAGTCCTTGGGCACAGTGTATCCTTCAGTGGAGACGGATGCAGAGAATCTTGAGTGAACGTTGCTAAGTGCACGCAGCACTGGCTAGAGCCACATGGGTGTACTGCTGCCCAGGAGGCAACATCCTTCCTTTCACCACAGTGGTCAGTTGGACGCTGCCAAACTCGCACTGCTTCTGTCAGCACTGGGCTGAAGGGGGACCTGGTACTAAGGCACAACAATAAGCAGCATTCGTTTCTTCAGTAGCTGGTAGTTTGAATAATTCTGGCAGAATATCCTTTTATGTCAACTGCCTGGTATCAGATCAGGCCCCTGAATCTGATGGTTCCTAATTGGAGTCAGCAAACTCAACAGTGCTGGACTTCGTGTGTTGCTGTTTTCAGCCTCCTGCACTTATGCTATAGAGGGGTCTGAAGAAGGAAAGATTGTGCCAGACTCTGTAATCTGCCTAGCCACTGCATAAAGCAGATACTGCAGAAGAGTTCTGTCCTGCAATGTTTCAGCACCAGAGAAATCTAACAAGAGAATCAATCTAAACTAGATGTGGCCCAGTTCAAGCGGCAGGCTGAAGCAACCCCATGACCTAGAGTGTGGAAATGTTATACCCATGACAGTTCGTATCTGACAACATGATTCATTTCGCCTAAAGATTCTTATCTTTTCACTTATTGAGCAACAAGTAAGTTCCATTTTGTCACTTTTTAAACGTTTTAAAAATAATAAAGCAGTAGAGACTTCTATTATCTCTCAAATTAGTACACTTTGCCATGGAAAAAACTTCTGTTCAAGACAGTTTTGTAGTTATATGCTGGAGTTTCTAGGGGGTTGAACTCTCACTTAAATGTCTTCCCTTCCTGTTAAAGCTTTAACCCCAAGACAGGCACAAGGGAGTTTGTAGTTATGCTGCCATGTATAGTATTCATCTGGCCACAAAAATTAATAAATAATATATTTTATTTTTGTCTCCACCAACAATAAGCCCTTGAAGGAATTCCTTTTTTTTTCTCAATGTAGATATTTGTGAATTGTGTTGCACTGGTTGTCATGCAAAGGATCATTCTGCCCCTTTAAGCAAATAAAGGCAGATGTATCTACAAAGCTGGGAAAAGGCAGAATTCCCAAGTGACAGAGGAAGAATGTTCTATTTAAAGCTCTGCTGTATAGACAAAACTATGAATGCTTACTTTTGTGATACAGGTCAGTGACCATTCAATATCCTTAAAATAAAGCACATTAGCCACACATAAATATATACGAAAGTCAAGCACTGGTTATTCAAGGGTGTTGGATGCTTAGTGGTATTGGGTTTTGGGGGGAACAGGCTTATTTTGCTTTTATACATCTTACAATTTCCATTTCACTCAACTTTTTTCCATGTCAAATATAACTCTGTGTGCGTATGTACAGTTAGGCTACTTGAATTCTCCACATGAAATCTATCCCAGAACTCTCACCACTGATCCATTGCATTAACTATTTTGATGTTGCTGCCACCAGGGGCTGTTTCTGGCATGACTCCATTCAGGTCAAAGTGGGGTCTTTTTGGCATTCTGTGTACTCATCACCAGATGTGTATATCATGTCTCTGATTATATGGTAGCTTTCTTCCATGTATTCTCCATGACAGAAATATTTTAAAATAGACATTTTAAGTTACTAGAAAAAGCATTTGTCAAGTTTGTTGTCTGTTCTTATTTTCTGTGCAGCGAGATTTTCATTTCTGTTGAAAACTTTCTAGGCACAACTTTAGAGACTAGGGAAGTTAATTCTTTGTGCTTGCACAGTAATGCCTAAAGACTTGAAAACTAAACCACAGTGATTGATATGCTTGGGTCTCTTTTGACCTTGTCTTTCTTTACAAGTTCCTTTGCTTTTCCCTTTCTCTTTTGTTCTGAGCAATTATGAGAGTGAGAATTAGACTTTCTCTTCACTAAGCATTTTTTAACAATACATACACTAAGTTTACCAGCTGTGCAAGTCAGTCAGTGTGACAGGAAAGATAAGAATATGTGGGGTTTATCCATGCCTAATTTGGATAATGTAAAGATTATATAACAAACATTATTTTACTTCCCTACTGATTATTTTCTTTAAGTATATTTATTTATTTATTAGATACTAGGGGCTGGTGACTTCTTAGCATCCTAAAACATCCACTGTGTGGGTTTATCCTAGGTGAAGAGGGTTTCCTTTGGCATGTTTACCCATAACTGGTATTGCTATAAAGTCAAAATCTTTTTATTGAGAATATACATAGAACATTAAGTTCAGAAGTACAGAACTTCTGAAGATGGAAATTCACTTATGGTACAGAATCACATGTTGATTTAGCAGTCAGTGAAACGTTTTGAAGTCTGGAAAAGGTACTGAGAAAATGTTGCTGGCTATTTTCTTAATACAGTTCTTGCTCTTAAAGTGCTGAATTTAATAATACTGGTTGAAATCTTCAATCCCACACAAAGCAGTATTCAGTACTTTCTAGGCTGTTAGTATAATCCTTTTGTTTTAGAATAATTGCCTGTACTATGCTCCATCTTCTCTGAATATGGTTCAAAATCAGTCATCTTTGTGGCTGTTTGTATTTTGTAAGGTGCAATTGACCAGGTAAAAAGGTTAACATAGAGGTTTCTTCCAGCATTATAATTAATGATCTTTGCATTCAAATCTCATTCTATATTCTAAGTTATTGATTAAGATAATTATTTGAACATAAGTCACTGGACTGTTAAACTGATTAAAAAAAAGAGTGGTCAGATTGTGGGCCAGTGGGTATATTATAAATGTATGTTTGTACTGTCTTGTACATTTTCCAGTTTGACAATAAATACATTGCATTTCATTAAGGATGTACTGCCAGATAATAGTTTTATCAGACTTGCTTCTGAAATAGAAAAGATATTTATATTCCCATTCACCAAATGCCTTAGCATATACTCATAGAATCATGGAATCTCCTGGTTGGAAAGGACCTCTGAGATCATCGAGTCCAACTATACCTGTCCACTACTAAACCATATCTCCAAGCACCCCATCTACCCGTCTTTTAAACACCTCCAGGGTGTTTAAAAGTTACCTGGGAGAAAAGACGCACACCTGCCTTGCTACAACCTCCTTTCAGGTAGTTGTAGAGAGTGATAAGGTCTCCCCTCAGCCTCCTCTTCTCTAGGCTAAACAACCCCAGTTCCCTCAGCCGCTCATCGTAAGGCTTGTTCTCCAGCCCCTTCACCAGCTTTGTTGCCCTTCTCTGGATGCTCTCCAGAGCCTCAATGTCCTTCTTGTAATGAGGGGCCCAAAACTGGACACAGCATTCAAGGTGTGGCTTCACCAAACCTGAGTACAGGGGAAGAATGACTTCCCTGGTCCTGCTGGCCACACTGTTTCTGATACAGGCCAGGATGCCATTGGCCTTTTTGGCCACCTGGGCACCCCCCCTGGTCCTGCTGGCCACACTGTTTCTGATACAGGCCAGGATGCCATTGGCCTTTTTGGCCACATGGGCACACTGCTGGCTCATGTTCAGCCAGCTGTCGATCAACATCCCCAGGTCCTTTTCCACCAGGCAGCTTTCCAGCCACTCCTCCCCAAGCCTGTAGCGTTCCATGGGGTTATTGTGACCCAAGTGCAGGACCCGGCACTTGGTCTTGTTGAACCTCCTAGAGTTGGTTGCAGCCCATTGATCCAAAGTGTCCAGAAGGCTCTGTAGAGCCTTCCTACCCTCAAGCAAATCAACACTTCCACTCAACAATATTTTAAAAAAAAAAAAAAAAAAAAAGTCTTTAATATTCTGTCTACAGCAGAGTTCCCTCAACTTGACCTAAAGGCCCATGTTTAAAGGACTTCCCAAATGACAGTGTTTCAGACACTCAGAGAGGTAATGCACAGCCCATACGCTTTACTGCATGCTACTAGTTATTACCATCTTCTCCAACATATCCATCCCAAGATGACCATGCTGGGCTTCAAGTATTAGTAAGAATACTCTGCTCTTAGAGACAATTTCTTATTTGTAGTTCATAAAGCACTAAAAATAAGTCACTCCTATTTTACAGATGGCAAAGGTATGTTACAAGAAGGGAGATAGTTGGTTCAAATCCACAGAGGAGGTTGCCAGTCAGGTTGCTGTGATTCAAGAAGTAGGTAGACCAGTTGTAGCCATACCCAGGAAAGAGTTAATATTTATATTCTCATCTAGTTACTAACTGTTCTACATTATTTTTTGCATTACTGTTTCTGCACTCTGTCAGTTCCAGAGAAATTGAATGCATTCTTTTTCAGTAACTGTATAGCAGAGGAACTAAAACAGAGATTGTGATTAGTGCCAAGAACAACCATCTTTCACTGCCAATGCTTTAGACAAACATCCTGTCTTCCAGAGTCGAATCTAATCTGCAAGAATCTCTGCTCAGTGCCTTGGACTTGCCTTATGTTGTAACCGCTTCTGTTAAGGCACCAGCCTCAGTTCTCTTCAGTAAGTAATGACTTAATACAGTGTTTTTTCTCTGACTTTTTCTACAAGAGAAGTGACAGCTTTAATACTTCAGACAAAGCTCTTGCAGCTTATTTAAATCAGCCTCCCGCTTTACCAAAGCTTCCTGCAAAATATGATGAAAATCCTGAAGCACTGAAGCCTTTAGTGTGACACTTTTAGCTACAGAACCAGTTTTGAAGCTTACTCAGAGATGCCTTTAGTCATCTGCAGTTGTATGAGACTTACTTAAACATTAAGACAGCCACACTAATGATTCCGGTCTGTCTGCAATTACTTACTCTTTGCCTTCAGCTATGAGCATAAGTATTTTGTCTCTTCTATGTATTCATCTTTTGTTTGCATTTTTTATGATAAATGAGTTGAAATGACACTATATTTCTAAAATGCTAGCACAGTTTCTCAAGATCTAGTCTGAGGATGATGCTTAGTTCTACTTTTTCTGTGTAAGTTCTTAGCTATTAAAAAAAAAAAAAAAATGCAGCATGTATGGCAAAGTTGGTGTGAAATGGCTAGTAGCTCAAGTGCATACCAAACACTTAAGACCATTTTTTAAATCTTTTACTGAGGGGGTAAGCACATTGCTTTACCAACAATTTGAAGATTGTTATTTGGTGTTATTTGAGGTTTAGTGAGTTGAAGCAATACAGTCACTATTGGGAGTATTTGAGTTAGGACCTAAGATGGAAGTGTGTTAGGAAACAAAATGGGTATATTCTTCAAGCCTAGACTGAACTTTTCTCTCATGAAATCATTGGAGACTTCATCTGAATATTTATTTCTCTTCTTGGTAATTGCATCTGATTTTGCTTGCTTTCATCTGCTTATGGTTGACTTTTTTCCTTGAAAGACAGTATGTTTCAGTATGTGCAGGTTTAGCTACAATCATGTCTATCTGTGGAGAAAACAGGGGTCTTAAAGATTTATTACCATTCTTCCCTGCTTAACGTTCTGAATGGTTCCTAATACACTAATTGCCTTTGAGTGGAGGGAGAGTTGCTCAATACAGAATAGAAAGTTGTCTGTTCTTTTCTTCTGGGACTGTAACACAGGCACAGGTTAGGAAGTGGCTTTGGGATTTGCAGAGTGGTCTCTCTAAGTCTGGTGGGTCACATTATTGCAGTGGAATTGAAATGCCAGCACAGCTTTGGCTATGTGTGAAAGTGTACTGGAAATTGGGCTAGTGAAACAGCACAGCCAAGTCTAAATTCTATGCTGGAGAAAAAAAATTCACTGTGAGCAAGAGCAGGGGGTAAAACATGAAATAATGGCTTTCCACCCTTTTACGGACACAATGAAAGGTATTGCTGCATCTCTACTGTGTTGCAAAAGGGAAACAAGATAAGGAGTGGGGAGGGGCTATACTTGGATTTTCCTGTAACAGGTAAATACTGGGTTACCTTCAAATTCCTAGCAATACTCTAAAAATATATAAATTGAGACAGCCAGCAGACCATTTGAGGCTTGTTTCAGATATTTACTTCCAAGCAGGGATTATACTATCTGTAATTGCTCCCTGCCAGTAAAAATGGCAGTGCTGAAAGGTTAAGTCAGACCTGCAGTGACACTATTGATGGTGAAAGTAGGACTCATTTGCTGAATTACAGAATCATGTTTAAAATTAGGTAAACTCAGATGTTGCTTGGTCCCTTTTAATCTTGCAGACAAGTAGTTGGTGGCTTTTGAGACATCTGTGCATTTCTGAGAGTCCAGGCCGCCTTCAGAGTTCAAACAGAAATACATGTTATAACCGGGGCATGTTGAAAGCCATGACTTCACTTCTTAGAACTTTAACAGCTGTATAGCTCAAAGACAAACAACTCATCCCAGGCTGGTCTCTGTAATAACACAGACATCCAGAAAATGCCTGGCATTTTTTGCTTGACTACTTGGGATCAAATTCCTCTGATTTTGTTTCCCTCTGGACTAAGAACAGACTATTCTTAATGTTGCAGCCCTAAGGAGAAATCTTACATCCTGCTGCAGCTTTGTTTCCACACATGTTATATGGTCCCTGGAAAATCCTACTGCATTAGCAGTATTTGTCCCATCTCATGTCCAGTACCTTCCATCCACAGCAAGTTCCTGTTGTCTCATTTGGATTTTCAAAGAAAAAGGCAGCTGTTTGCTGAAAACCCACTTGGCAGCTCTTCAGCCTAACTACTTCCACAGAGCCCCAGGGAGCTCTGTAAAGAAGCTAGTTCCTGCACAACTAATTCTGGGTGCCAGTGCTGAATGCCCTGATGACTTTTTTTTCCCCTACAGAAATGCCTATGTGATCAGAAATCATGAGCTGTCAAAGCACAGCATTTCAAAGTGCAGAAATTTTGATATCGAAAGGAAAGGAGAATATGTTCTGGGGGCCAAAGTGAGAAGAGTTTTGTTTAAGCTTAAGACAGAGACCCCTCTGCATAAAAACAGCAAGCAGGTAAATGCAGAATTGGGAGATGGGGAACTATTTAAATTCACACCACTGTTGGCATACGAGGACTTGACAAGTATTGGTCCTGAATTAGTTTAGGCAGGAAGGAAATTCTGGCCTAGTCTTTAAGTATAGCTAGGAGGGAGTAGAAATAAACTTGATTTTGCCACCAAGAATGAAAGCCAGGCTCATACAATCACAGTAAGTGTTTGGCCTCAGGGCCCTTCTGTCTCTGTCCCTTACAAAGTCTTACTGAAGTCTGTGCTGGGAACCCAGTGCTAGGGTTGCAGGTTAATAATTTTATCTGAACAATTGCCCAGATTACTGCAGTCTGTGGAAACTGATCTGATCTTTTTGGGAACCGTGTTCCAGCACAGTGCTGTGTTTTTTCCAGTAGGACTGTATTTCACGGTGACATGCTTCTCAAGCATGCATCATTTGAGACATACTGTAAAGTCAGATACAACTGAGGTTCTACACAGACAGAGTTAGTGTCTAAACCACTTCTGCTCACTGGGAAATCTTAAAAGCAGTCTCTCTAGTACAGACTTCAAGTCCCTGCTGTTAGGTCCCAAGCCAACCCATGTTAGCGCAGCCAGTTAGTATCTCTATTGCAAGTACTACCAATAGAGAAAATTTTCAGGTGCTTTCGTCCAATCTACCTGTTTTAATCTACTTTCTAATGCTTTCCTGAAGATCCCTGTAGACTGTGCTGTGAGTTGTTTTTGCTTGTGTAGTCAACTCTAGTTGACTCAAGAAGAGGGAAATGGGGGTATATAATATCTTACAGGATTCCGCTCATGCTGTCCTGGGCGTTTATAACCTGCCCTTCACTGCCTCACAGTCAGTTTATGTTGAAATCTTTACACTTCTCTCACAGCCTGGCCAACTCTTCAGAGCTTTGTTTTCTTATTCCTTCATTCATGTTGTTCACTGCCCAAAATCAAATATAGAGCCTAGAGGTTGAGGACTAGGTAAAAGGGAAAGGCATTTGAGTGACAGAGCCTGCAGAGTGTGGTTGCAGCAGAGAGTCTCTCTCTGCTGCTGCTAAATTTCTTTGATGCTTCTGCAGCCCACTGTTTCTTGAAGGGGCCACTTTCCAGCAAAGCCTGAGCTGCTGTTGAAAGCTGCATTTCCTGCTACACTGATCCCTCAACCAAAGCAGAAATCAAAACAAGAGCAAACCCAGTGTGGACTCTGGCAAAGATCACCCTCTCTTCATATATAAAAGGGAAGCATTTAGCCTGGCCTCATAAAAGAGAGAACTTAAAGGACCATTCTGCACTTTGAAATCTTACCCTCGATGGCATGGAAACAAAATGCTGACTTGGGAATTTCAGCAGCTCATTTCATGTTCTGCTCAGCCCGCTGTACGTCCTGAGCATGAATAGGCCATTGCATCATCCCAGGAAAATGAAGGTTATTGGGTCACTGGCTGCCCTTATAATCTGCTCAGTAAGGAATTTCTCAAGGGTATAGACCAGTGCCCAGAATAACATTTAACAAGGTCTGGAAAATTATGCCTGCTACAGGCAGAGACCTCTTAAAAGTTTGCAGGAGGCCTACTGTTTGGATCATCTAGCAGCACACCCTCCTCTATAAATATCACTTAAAACAGCCGCTTCCAGGAACCACAGAGAGAAACAGCTGAGGGAGAGTCCAGATTACTTTGCTAGTAGCTTAGTACTTTTCTTAACCTATGAGCCTGTGCTAAATGGAGAAAAATCAGTGTCAAGATTTTCTTGATCATATTTGCCTCCAGAATATGTCAGGCAAACATCTCTTACATAGCCACTCCCTCTACATGAAAACTGCACCCTGGAGTGCAGGTATGGCTAAAACTTCACGCAAGACAGTACTGCTCCTTCCCTTGCAAGTGCTCTATATTCTCTGTGCTGTCTGACAGACCTTTCTTTTGAGGGACAGAATGGCATCTGCTTTCTCTGGACTGTGTACCAGGCCATAAAGCATAATTCAATGGCTTTGTTTTCCAATGGGGTTGCACCATTTCACCAGGGGCTAGATCTGGGGATTTAAAGAAATCTCCCACCTACTGGGCAAATGCTGTGACAGACAAGATTTAACTTATGGATAGCAGTAAAGTGCTATATCGCTGTAGAACCCCAGATACATTGTGCTGCATGATCTCAGGTTCTGTCTCCTCTTGCTCTG
This sequence comes from Antrostomus carolinensis, assembly GCF_000700745.2. Taxonomy (NCBI): domain Eukaryota; kingdom Metazoa; phylum Chordata; class Aves; order Caprimulgiformes; family Caprimulgidae; genus Antrostomus; species Antrostomus carolinensis. Next base: position 119,252 of record NW_010326433.1, read on the forward strand.
GTGATGATTTGACTGTGAGCTGGAAGCTCTCCCCAGGCTCTTCTACAGAGCTCTTCTCCACTCAGCTGTGCCTGCTAGTGCTGACAGCTCCTGTGTGCCTGCATGAATGACCTTCTTTTGCTGTCTTTGCACTTGATCACTGTGGGAGTGTTTGACTGGAAAGCATTTCCTGCTCACATTTATTTAAACACACTCTCTGTTTGCCCACAGGAGAGAGATGAGTTGATGAGGAAGTGATTGTTTCAGGAACTGATTTTGGGTGAAGCTTTGCTTTTTCATTTTCCACTTTTTCCTTGCCTGTGGACTGAATATAAGAGAAAAGCTCTATCAACCCTAACTGGTGTTTCTGGCATATTGGTGCTTGGGACCACTTAACTTTGGCTTTGCTTGAAAGTAGTTGAGAGACTGAAGGGAAGGAGGAAGGAAGCAAGTAGGAAAACTTTATCATGATATATGGATTTTGGGAGGATTTTTCTCCCAGCTGCTGCTTACAGTCCAACTCAGCCTCACAAGCTGAATTAGCTTTGTTAATGTTGCTCCAGGCTTCCTGCTTCCTCTCAAAGCTGTTTTGATTTGTTAGCACCTCGCTGGCACGAAGGTGGTCTGAAGCCTGCAGAGTCTTCAAGGCAGGTTCAGGCTACAGCAGAGCACAAAGCCAGGGCCTTCATCCTAGACAGGGAGCGCAGAGACGTATGATGCTCCTACATAGGTAACTCACAGCCACAGATGCTGTTTGCACTGTCCAGGGGTAGGGATGTGCAGTGGAAAGCAATAACAGTATTCTTTTCCAGGGAGTGTTTCTGATTTCTCCCGTTTGTGTCTTACCATGTCAGCTGGTCCTGTGTTTAGAAAAGCTGCTGCTTGTGCTCCATCACCTGATCCCACACCACTACTACTGTTCACCTCTTTTTCAGCAAGCAATGTTAAACTGTATCAGTTTTTCTTCTTGTGACACTGCAAATATATTAGTGACCACAATTCCACATAGCATCCTTGTACTACAGAGATAGATGAAATGTCTATAGACAGACAGAATGATCAAAGCTTGAAAATATTTGTGGAATAATTTCTGGTTAACAAGCCCATTTTTATAATGGGTAACATATGAGAACAAAAAGTGCAGGGGAACATAGGCTTTGGAAAAATTGAGCTTAATACAAAATTATATATTGCATATTGTTTTTTAAAAAAACAATGTAAGTAGTGCTTAACTGTGATTAGAAGAAATCTAAAACATCTGCAAGAGCTCTTAAATAAACCATAGAAAGTGGTTAGAATTCAACAAATGTTGGGAAACAAAAGAACAAAGATCTGGGTGGAATTTATGCATCTGCCTTAATATGCCAAGCTTTCCCCCATGCTTGTTGGCATTACCACTAAGCAGAAATTATACTTTCACTATTTCATTGTGCAAAACTTCCATTAATGATCTATAGCCCTCAAGCCTGAGCAATGAATTTCTTTTACCATTGAGCTACAGGGCTCTTGGCAATTTACTCTCCGTTTTATAACTGAGTATAGATAATGGCATTCATTTTTCTCAGTAGAGAGATATTTAGGGTTAACTTTGGCAAAGAGTTAATTTGGCATCACTTCTAACCTGTTCTTAAATAAAAATGATGACATAATAATTTGAAAAATGGGATAAACTTCAATGCTATTTTTGCCTCTTGTTAGATTACCTGTTAATGTATTTTGCTTCCTCTTTATTAATATCCCCTAAAGACACTTGGGTGAAGTAGATCAACTAATAAACATCGCCTCCTTTAAACATACCTTGGAATAGCCCACAATTCAGATCAAGCACAACACTTACCCAAACTTAGCAGCAGCACAGCTAGGCTCTATTCCTGCCCCCTTCTCATAGAAAGAGTTCTACTCACACCTCAAAAATCCTCGGAGGCACAAGAAGTAGAACCAGTACCCATCAGGCACCGGGACACAGGAAAGTAAATTATTTTGCATACCTGTGGAGAACTTTTTCTGTAATCTAGGAAAAGGTTTGTTAGTTGGTTGGTTTGTTTGTTTTAAATTAGACAAGCACCCTTCTTCAGGAGCCTAAGGTAAGTAGGATTTGGGGGAAACCACCCCAAAATGGCATAAAACTATGAAAACACTGAACTGCATTGTAGGAATGATCAACAAAATAATTTATCTTAATTTAGTTTTCAAATTGTTGCAGACAGCTCTGTTTAAAGAGTTTTAAAAATAAAGTCTATTCAGAACAGTATTGCACAGAGACCCAGGAAGTGAAATAATAGATACCTTCTTTCCTTTTCCCCTGCCCCAAATTAAAACTAAACTGTTATAGTTTTTCTCATTCTTGCTATGTTTGGCTGAGAATCAACTATTCTTATTATGAAAAGGAAACAAAATAGGGTAAAATGCTCAGTTGTTGGAACCTGTAGCATTAGCTGTAACAAAGAGAAGGAAGGCCTTCCTCAGAAGTGTTTTATTTTTCATGACTGCTTCTGGTGTCCAGTCTCTCATTGAGGACTAATTGGAATATCTCTATGCTACACTGCCAGGAGAAATCCAGCTCTACAAATGGAAGAGCTAACACCAAGTCTCTGTATTCCTTCTTGTCAGGATAATTCTTCTTTGAGGAACTGCAAATCATTGTTGCGATAAGGCAGGCAGAGATCCATTTTGTACACAAAAATGAAATGGTCAACCCTTTTCTCCATTGTCAGAATCATCAGGACTGCAATCTCACACAATACACCTCTTCTGTCTTTATTTAACTTATCTGCTGTGCCCACGGTGAAGCACTGACCACTCCAAATGTCCTTTAACTGCTAACTTGGATGCCAGCAATTGTCATCTTGCAGCACCACGGAGCTCTGCACAAGCTGTGAAACCCTCCCAAAAGGAGCCTCTGGTAGGGGTTCCGTTCCACTAGTGCTGAAGAAGCCTCCTCTAGCCTTCTCTAGCTATCACACTGGGGCTTTCCAAGCCACTCTCTTAATTTAAAAAAAAAGAGGGGGTGGTGCGGGGGGGAGAGGGGTGTGACTACTTGTAGTTTTTGCAGTAAAAATGCAGCATTGAAAAGATTCTGTTATAATCCAGTTCCTGTTTGTGGTAATGAAAATTTGCTGCCACTCAGACACATGTTATCTGTGAAGGCATTTTAGGATGCTGAAGCAGCACCATATTTGGCCACTTACCTTCGTAGTCCCTGTCTGGTTGTAGAAAAGGCTTTTGCATCCTGCTAGCATTCCCAGACTGCTGCTAAACGTGTATTAGAAAGCTCTGCTTACTATCTTCAGAGTTGCCAAACAGCTTCAAAGAGATGCTGACTCTTTTGAAAAAGAAACAAAAAATAAGACTTTCAAAACAACTTAAGTCAGTCTCTATGCACTTCTCTTCCACCCAGGTAATAAGTATGTTCTCTCAGTTTTCAGCTTTCAACTTGTTTGTGTCCTATTTGCTTGCATACCTCACATCTTTAGGGGCTGCTCGAAATGACAGTAGTTCATAGTAATCTCTGAATTATCTGAGCCTCAAGATACTTTGCAGTTTGTGCAGCTAAACTGTTCTTAAGTGTTGTTATTTTTTTCCATCATTGATTTGAGTGCTTAGACTTCCTTCCCAGGTAAATTTGGTGTGTAAAGAGAAGAGGGAGTCATTCAACAGGAGCAGCTTGTCATAGGGAAAGCCTGGAGCAACAGTATGCCATGTTGAATGGTTTTGAGGAAACATTTTTAGCAATTCATTGGGATCACCAAATCCCTGAGGAAATTAGGGTGTATGCTAGGAAACAGAGCATCTTATTGTGGGCCTAAAGTGCTCAATAACGAAGGGAGAAAATTCAGAATCGAACTCCAGCAGTCTTAAAGCTTTCCGTGCTAAAAAGGGTAAATTATGGAGACAGGGCAGAGAAAGCAGATAGCAATTGTATATAAATTTGCTCATCTCTCCCTGCATTCTTAATTCTCACCACATTTCCCCCCCTCGGCAACAGTGGTGTGGTGTGCTGCTCTGCATGGGGCTCTTCGAGTGTCAGCATGTCAGAAGTATCACTTCTAGCACAGGAGTTCTAGCATGCCAAGTGTGTTAGAATCAAAGGTATTGAAAAAGCATCTGCTATTTTTTTTAATCAATAAATAAATATCCTACAGCTCAAAGCAACTTTTTTCATCCCAAGGGGTTTCAGAGTCCCCCATGGCACGGAGAGGAGCTGCATTCTTTCTAGGTTTCCCAGAGCAAAGAACCATAGAATCATAGAAAGAGACTTTCTTTTCTCTACTAACATCTCATCACAGTACTACGAACAAACTGATCAAAGCTGTAAACCCTCCCATGCATTCCTTCCCTCTATGTGTTCACACAGATGCAGTCACTGTCAGCAGGGACTCTCCTTGTCTCCTTTCAGAGTCCGCTGCAGCAATAAAGGCAAACCTCCAGTGCCATACTGGAGATGGTGCCACACCCAGGAGTTAATGTTAGCTAGTTCAGTACCTCATCATCCCACGGGCTTCCTGCGTGACCTCAGTCCAGTCTTTTAGCTTCTACACTTTCTACCCCATCTGTAAAATGGGATGTTTCCACATAAACCTCACAGAGATAGATGGCAAGATTAAATGCACTAAAGATTGAGAGGTGCTTTGATCTTACACTGATCTAGTTCCTAGAGAGCTTTGCAGGCATGTGAATATGCATCTAACTTGAAATGACACCAACAAATTCTACCATAGAAGAGGAATCCCAGTGGATCATGCTGGACAGTCGCCTTGCCTTTTTATTTAATATCTGTCCATATTTTCTGAAGGAGTTCAAAGCAGCCTCTAATTTGTACTCATTTTTTTATCTCTACAGATAATTGCAGGTAAATGGGATTGAAAGGGACATCCCAGCCCAGTGCCGTTCTACCTAGGCAATTATACTGGTAGTATTTCAGCAGCACGCTAGATGTCTACCAGGTCAGTGTGAGGGAAAAGACTGCTGTGTTACTCAGGAGAATCCCTATTTCTACTTGCCAAGATTTAAAAATTTAACCTGGAGGCAACAGTAACAAACGGAAGTTTGCTCTCTACCAGACAATGCTGTTAAGTATATCTTTATAGAGGGAAGATACAACACTGGAAGGATCATGATAAAAATAACTCCAAGTTATCTAAACTAATCCCTTGTCAAATTCCCTAGATCCTTTAGGCAATGTGTGTGCAGTTAAGATGTTAACTGGTATGGCAATGTGTTGTGTAAGTGACAGCAGTTATTGCTGTTGGAGATATACTTATCATCCACTACTCAGCAACGCACTTTGTCTGGCAGTCGCTGGTGTCAAGTGCTTCAAGTGTGTTACTGTAGACAGCAGCTATGTAACCTGCTAGTTGTGAATGTTACAGTCTACTGACTGTCTGCGTGTTTCCTCTGCTGAGATACTTCTGCCTTCTGCCAGGACTAGGAGATCTATGCAGCCCAGTACCAACAAGCAAGAAGCCATGACATTTCTGGTTCCTGGCTTTTTAATTTTCAGACAGTGTGTTCTGGACAACAAGGCTAAGAATCCAAAGCAAGGAGAATTCCAGCCTCTGCAAGAATGGATGATTTGGGAACACAAATAAGTTAGGAATATCTAGTTTTGAATGCAAGTAGCCAGATGGATTTTCTTCCTTTCCGAACCCAACGTTAGCCATCTAGAGAAGCACAGGAGTGCTAATGTGCCAAAATGGAATAATGGCCATCTGGGGGTAAGATTTTTTGGTGAGATGTGCAACCAGTGTAAACCGAAATGACTTCATTAGAATCACTTAATACAAGTCATGCTAATTTATGCCATCCTGGAGATCTGACCCACTGAATCAATCCCTTAGTACCTGTCCTTGAAAGAGAAAAGGAAAATGTAAACCAGATTTTGGAAAATATAAAGATGAAATCTGCTCAAGCCCCATGTCATTAGTGGGGTTCAGAGGAAAAGTGAAGGGCCACTGGCCAAATTTGTTAACTCCCACTTCCCTGACAGACAGCAGCAGTTTCAGTAACAGAGAAATAGCCATGCAAACTTGTGGTACAGCACAACGCTCAAACCCCAGGCCCTCCTGCACTGTCCTGCAGTATCTGTACTGAAAATCCTTCTCTTAGCACAGCTGATGCCTTTGGAACTGCATGCAAAGCTACAGAGAGTTTCGTCCTAAGCAGCTGGTTTGCTCGGCCACTGTTTAATAACTGTTATGCTTATCACTCAGACATTGCCATTTGCCAGGCTGGGACTCTTTTTTTGCGATTAGTAACTTTGATTTTGCAAGGTTACAATTAAATGATACAGTCCACAGCACGACATTGAGGACAGTCAGTTCAGACGTGAGAGGCATTCCTTCAAGTTCCTGGCTGATTTCAATAATGAAGGGACTTGAAACTGAGTTTCCAATGTCAGAAGTCAGCAGCTCTTCCTAGGTAAGTATGAATGTCTGATCTCAGGAACAGGCATGCAAATATAAGCCATAAACTCAGCAACACAGTGTTATCCTGCAAGAAAAGTCAAATAATCTGAAAAAAATAAAGAAAAAATATTTCCTTGTTCACGTCTATAAACCATACAGATCTTGGGGCTACTTAATAATTTAATCTGCACCACCATCCATTGCTATACATATTCCTGAAAGGTTTGCCTTCTATCCTGCATGGGAATCCAATATCCTTAAACTCCATTGGAATTGATGTGAACAAAGGCAGAAGGCAACTTCTCAGTGGATAAAATTCCTATAACCAGTAAGCACAAGGTTGGTTGAAATCATGTGGCTGATGTGGAAAGTTAAATACGTGTTAAAAGCTTACTGATCAGCTTTACTAGCAATGCAGCCAGGATTCTCATTTTAATGTATATCTTAAAACCATAGTCTGGAGAACTAAATCCTTCCAGATTCAGGAATATCTTGTAATTCTATAAATCATATAATCTTTTTTGTGATAGCTCAAACAGCATACACTCAAAGATTGTCTTCCATTAATACTGCCACAGCTAGCATTCCAGTTGTGCTCTTGCCTCAGCAGTAGAAATCCAACAGTGCTAGTTCTCACCATAACTTTGTGGGCACAATCAGTACACAGTAGGATAATACGTTGTGCAATAATAAGGCATGTATAAGGCTGTTGCCAGGTGAGCTGCCGAGGCAGCTTTAAAATAGCTCCAGACTAGTGGCTTTTGATTGAAGTTCCGTTCTCTAGCTCATTCCAGTTACCAGAAAGAAGCACTCCAAAACTTACATCATCTTGCTATCTGCCAGATCCTGCTTGCTGTTGCCACTTGCATCTTGAACAGCCAAACCTCAGTCCTTTTCAGTAGCTGATGGTAGCCACCAAATGAAAGGGAAAAGAGGCATTTGAAAAAAGAGCTACTCGGATTGCCTAAAAATTCTCTGCCTGTCCTGGAAAAGTGTCAGCTGAAGGCTTTGGTAATGCCTGTGTTGTCATTGGGAAGCTTAGATAGTTGAATTTAAATCACAGCCTCAGTTCTATCTGCATCTGAAGGAGAGTAGTGGTAAGAGGGAGAAGAAATTTTTGCCAAATGGAGCAAAAAAACCCCTTAATTCCAAGTGGCTAGGTACAACAGGAAGAATCTATTATTTGATGCATCTTTAGATGAAAGGTTATTGAATCAGATTTTTTTCCCCCCTCCTTTTTTTTTAAAAATATTCCCAGGAGCTATTGCAGTAATAAGCAGAAGTTTATGGCATTCAGGCGTACACCAGGCATCCTGGTGTATGAAGTTTACCTAACTAGATGACGTTAGGGTGCTGGGTAGTACTGCTGACAAGAATAAACCATTGCATTTGTGGTGTCCTGAGCGCACAGGGTAAGTAACTTCAGATTATCCCTCTCTTCCCACTCCTGACTGCTGTGGAACCTGACTGTTGCAGCATTCTGGCACTTTTGAGATCTGGGATTTCATTGTTCTTTTTTAAATAATCAGGCCAGCCCTGGGTATCAGAATTTATCCTACTGTCCTTGACATTGATGGAGGAAGATATTTGCTATGATGGATCAGAAATGTCTCTCTCTATATATACTGCCTCTTGGGAGGCGGCAGAGTATCTGGATTCATAGATAATATATTATTTTGCAGTGGATTCCTCTGTGACAGCCTACCCATGATGGAAAGTTTCTTCTGGTGAGGTACTTAAACACAGACTCATTTTTTTGATGGAGGTTAACTGAGGTTGTGATTCCAAAGTCCCACAAACACTGTGTAATGAAACTTTGGCAAAGGCGGATTATATGACTCTGGCACAGAGAAGCTTGCATCTATAAAAGGCAAGATCTGTCCTTTGTTTATTCCCTAGTAAATCAGTGAAGTATGTAATGGTATTTTAGCATCAATTTAGCATATTTTATTTTCCCTTCTAATTTACAGGCCAGTGGAAAATAGAAATTGACAAAGTTGACTAACGACTTAGAGAATGTTCATAAAAAAGACTGGAAAGCAAAGAGTTTCTCTGCTCTACAGACAATGAGCAGCACAGTGCATTTATGGTGTGGTATTACAAGCTTTATTTACATGCCACAAGAAAGCTAAACATAATTTAAAGCTGCACTAGCAAGCAATAAACTTGAAAGGGTATTTAAGCACAAGGGAAAAGTCAGGCTGCACGTACATAAGAGAAGTTACTGATACAGACAAGGTACCACTGATGTCTAATGGTACTGAAGGTTTCTCTGCAGTTACCAGAAGAATGGCACAATGCTGACTGCATCACCCATTTGCACTGTGCACTGCCAGTGGGACATAACATGTTATCTTCATTAGCGTTTTAATTTAGATCAGGATTGTTGTTTTGATGTGAATCTCTCTGTTAAACCCGCTTCTTGTGCTTTTGTTTGTGTTGTTGGGTGGCCTTGAGGCCCACAATAAGCACCTTTTAGATGAAACCAGAAGGTCTGGGGTCAGACCACAAATAGGCATTCAGTCCACACAAGACTAAAGAAAGTCTGAAATGAAACTCCCTAAAGTGTATAAAGGGCAAGCAGTGGTCCTTAGTACCATTTGCTCTACAAATCTGTTACTCTTACACCACTCTCCTTGCTAATGTAGATACAATTGTACTTGACTATCAGTACACACACACACACATATGCGTGTATATGTACATATATGAACAGCTTCCCTTGGTCATGCTTTTAGATTTATTTTGGATATCTAGCTAGCACAAGTCAGCACACTTTCACTGAAACCTGCTATTATCAGTAAATAGTATGTCCTAAATATTATAGTAGCTTTATAGTCAGCTAAGTTTGCCAGCTACTGTTCCATGTTCTTTAAAATATGAGCTGCAGCAAGCCCAAGGATAGACTGCTGAAGCTGTTCTAAGTAGTGGGATTCACAATCCCAAAGCTGAGAAAATCTGTATTCAAAGAATGTAGTCTGCAGAGAAATATGTTTTCTGATTGCTTCTCTGCACTCCACCTTGACATGACTCGCAGATTGTGTAGATGTCTGCCTCTTCATGTGGCCTAAGATGGATAGTTAAGTATAATGTTTCTTTGGTCTCTCAGAAAAATACCTATTAATTGGATTAATTGCATGCAAAAATTAATGTCAAGATTAAACTCTGTCACATCAATACCAGATGAACCTTCAGATGGAATTAAAGGGACCTACTAAAAAGAAAGCTCACAAAATGGGATGTTAGAAATAGATGAGTTAATATTTGTCACTACTGCCTAGTTACATGAACAAGAGCATTCACTGTGCCTTAAAAGGGAAGTTAACATTGGAAAAGGAAATGTGGGAAGGTGTGAGACTGCAATTTATAAATGAGGTTAATGACAAAAGACCACAGTCCTCCTTTCCCTGAAGTTTCCCACAACATTAGGTTTTGAGGATGCCTGTTTAACTCCAGATGTAATCTAACTTGCTCTGATATTTATGGCTTTTTCACTCAGACTACTGTGGAGAAATACCTTCAAAAAAGTAATTTCAGACAGGAAGAGAAAGGAAGTCGTCAAAATTACAATATCCATCACAGTATTTTGCTACAGTTTTGACTTCTCCTGTCATTGTCTTCCTAGAGATTTCAAATATGAGAAGGACACTGCAACACAGTGTTCACTCACACTTCCTTATTCAGCTTGAGAGAGCAGCCAGAACCTTGACCCAGCGAGAAATCCCAAGTATGGCTATGAAATCCTATCTGCCAGGACTGGCTGCAGCTGTGAGCTCAGTCTGATGCTTTTGCCTCTCTTCAGAAGCTGCCTGCCAAGACCGATCACTCACACAGGTATCATAAAGGCGAGACGGAGGGCTGTGTGACTCCTGGCTGTCTTGTCAAGACTGAATTCCATCAGATGCTGTTCCCTTATGTGCACACGTTTGCCATTCACTCACTTTGATGTCTGAGTTGCCATTTGTGGTAGCCATTTCACTTGTGTTAAAATAAACACTAAATTACGTATGCTGCCAACAGCAGCTTTAATGTAGGCAGGCACCCTTCTAGCATTCAGAGAGGGGAGAATGCACAGGTGGAATGAACCATGGCTGTTTGTAAACTCTTTTTCCACCATAGCACTTGTTTTGAAGTGGGAGTGATGTCCAGGGAGGCTCCAACTTCTGCACATTTCTGTGTCAATTATAAAAAAGCCTGCATCTTCAGGATCCCGGAGAAGTGTGAAGTCATGGAGACCCTGGGTGTAATTCTAAACTCATTTACCCAAGCATAATTGGAAGTGATTCAGCTGACGTCTGTGAAGTAATCCTGGCATGAAATGACTTGCAAGATCAGAATCAAGACTTTCCACTTGTCATTAAGGCATTTTAACTGGAGCTACTTCTGATTAGAACGGGAGTAAAATAAAAACAAGGGCAAAGCTCTGCCTCAAGCAAACATCCTGAAAGACCTGGATTTCTTTTTCTACTGTAGGAAAGAATGAGCTTATTTCAAATTTAGACCAGGGACAGTCAGCTTCCAAAGTGCTGGACACCTCCTCTCCACTATGAATTCCAGTCAAGCTACCAATTGCCTTATGCCTTTTGTGACATTTTGGCTAAATGATTAAAGATCAATCCATAGTCTACATGTCATTATAGACTATGCAAGGGAATTGCACTTGGGAGAACGTGCATATAGTTATTTTGCAGGTCTCCTTTCCTGCCAATGTAGAACTTGCATCCCATTTCTATGTGTTGTTCCTCTTCTACAGAATCCACCATGACTTACAAAACCTTTTGCTCTTTTTCAGCCAGCTTGTGCTGAACTACTACCCTCTTTCTCAGATTGGTGCTTTTGTTCCTTTAATGGCAACAATCATGGTTGTTACACATTCTGAGAGATGGTTGCCCTTTCAGGAGCAGCATCCAGTCCTCTCTACCAGCTTTCTCTTGCTGCAGCTTTATTCTCCATGCCTCTTAAATGGCCCAGTTGGTATCTCTAGTTGTGCTGGTTGTATCTCATGCCATCCCCTCTTCTGTCTGGTCTTTTCTCAGACTCCATGACAGCCCTGAAGTGTTTACCTTCAACCCTAACCTTATATGCTTCTGATTTTTAGTATAGACATATCCTCCACTCATAACCTCTATTAATTGGATTAATTGCATGCAAATAATCCCATAAACTCTCACTGCTGTCCTAAAACCCCAATCTTATGGCCAGAATATATCTATGTTTCGATGTCTATCTAGTATTTCCTCAGTCTTCACCTGGCAAGTGAGATTCCACTCTTTTCTGGCTTTTTCTTTACTTCCTCACTGCAGTTCCTGTTTCATCTACTGCGTTTGCTTCAGCCAAGCCCCTCAATGTAAGAGAAAAATTAGGTCAAGACTGCAGAAGTAGCAGAGACAAAACTACTTGAACATTACAGAAGCCACAAACTTCCTTCTGAATGTCTCTGTGCAACACTGCATCAAAACTGGTGTTAGCATTCCAGTGGTCCTAGAGGCTCCACAGGGATCAGCTGTCTCCAAGAGAGGTCAGGTCTTCAGGACAGAGGCCACTTTAACTCCCAATCTGACTGTAAGGGCCTTGGAGCCACACAGCACGGGCCTTCATGCATAATGCAAGCATATGTACCGCACAAACCAAAGTTAGGAGAAGAACTTAAAAACTTTTTGAATATTCCTAGTAAATCCGTTTGGGTTAACTAGAACTGCCAACCTGGAGAAAAGAAAATTCAGAACATCAGGCCTTGCTGAAAGTCAGAAGGTAAGCAGAAAGCTGGATTTACATTTGAATCTCGATGCACATGTTTCCAGGCCACTATCTTACCTATTAGCCTAAGTATAATCAGAGATGTGTCATTCTCAACTATGTACTTTTATTTTATGTTAATTTGTTCAGTCACTTTTTTGAACAACTGTTCCCTCAACCAGGAGGGCTGCACAGTTTGGACGAAAAGCCACCCACAAGTTTATATCAACTGGAGCTGTGGTAATGAAACCTAAATAATTGAGACATTCGTGATTGGCACATGAAATGTCTGGAAACTGGCAATAAATTTTTTTGTACAGGCTCACGTCACAGTGGGCTGGAAGCCAGAGCTGCTGCATGTTTGCGTGCATGCGTGTGTGGAGAGCTCACTTCCTTGGCTTTCTCGGGGCTGGGGGACAGATCAGTATGCAAATGTCAGCTTCCTAATTAAGCCCTACTTTCATGGGTTACTAGACAGCCAAAAAACCCCACAAAATAAACCACAAAAATATTTTTAAATGGTATTACCAATTTAAACCATTTTTTTGAGACCAAAAGAAAAACACTGTCATGTTAACTTGTATACCAAGCTTCCAGCAGACACAATTTAAATGCTAAGTTATTAACCACTGTAGAGCTGTATTTATACTGGAAATTGCATTTGACCCTTTCAAAGAGCTTCTGATCCATGCCACACAGTCCCATGGTGCTAGGGATACACTTGAAACTGCAGAAATGTTGTTTAATTCTTCCATTTAGCTTATGAAGCCTCTGTGGATTCAGCTCACTGGACTTTAGCCCAGATTTTAATATTCAGTCTGAAGCCTTACAGGGAGAGTTCTGGAAAATGCTTTTGGCATTGACAGACTTCTTTCCTACCTGCCCATATTAGACCAAAGGAACTCTGGCAAAAAGTATGACTCAGGCACTCTGAAAACTCCAGAGTGTAAGAACGCTGGATATATTCAACCCAGTCATGGTGTAAAAAGGAAGGGAAAAACCCCTCTTAATTCCCTACAGTCCAGGTATATATCATAAAAGAAAGTTCTTGTCAGCAAACTGAGAGGCTAACTTAATGAATTATGGAGTAACAAGACCCTTTCCTTACTTAAAGCCTCTCTTCTAAGACATAACTTTATCCGCCACATCAACTGAAATCCTTAGCTCCTGCAAGTAGGAGGTTAGCTGGTAGACCTGAGGAGGGTTAATCTCAGTGACAGAAAGAGGCAGAGCCTGTTTTTTCCTTCCCAGCATTTCCTAGTCTCCAATAGTAAAAATTCTAGTGGACAGAGCCTACCTGGTGTTGTTAATTAAATCAGGCTATAGAAGATGATTGACTCATTTCCTAAGACCAGCAGGAGTAACTTGCTGCAGTGATATTAGTGAAAAATAGTGGGCTAGAGACCAAAGCTTTCCTTTAAAAAAGAGCTCTCTTAAGCCACAACAATTCAAGTTCCATTTCCTTAACCAAACTGCCAGGACCCAAGAAGCAAGAAAGTGGAAAAAAAAAAAAAAAGGACAAGGAGTGGTTGTGCTTATCAGTAACACAGCAAAAAAACCTCAGCCCTAATCTAAATTCAGAAAGAGGCTATTTTATAGAGTGCTTTGGTCACATGCAGCACACATGCAAATATTTCCTAAACTGGAGACAGGAATTATATGTCTGATGAAAGATGTGAAACACTGAACGCACTTACTGTTTCCTTTGCATGAGTTCAGCCTAGAAACACATTGGGCTTGTCAGAGCCTGCATGCATGTACTTTGTTGCGCATGCAACTTCGTAGTGCACAACCGGTGGGGCTGCAGCTCCAATGAGCCCAGGAGTGTTGCCCACATTCTTGAGTGCCATCTGCTGTCACTTTGTCTGCTATCTCTGCTGTACTCATAACCTGGGATCCTCCCAGAGGCTGTTCTGCACCTCACTGAGTTCGCCCCTATACTTCTGTGAGACAGAATGCTATCCCAGGGTTTTTCAAAATGGAGCTGACCTGTCTCCCCATGCAAACTTTGGACCGGAGGCTCTGAGCAGCAGTGCTATGGCGATGGAAAAGTGGTACGTGTAGCACTGGACTATGGTTTGCACATAGCAAGGTTGAACACGTTGTGTGGTGTTGATTTTGAGGCTACTAAAAGAGAGAACATGGAAGGCTGATAGGTTCTTATCTGGAGAAGTTTGCTTGCCTCACTTGAGAAATAAGTGAGTGCATTGCTATTTTCACATAATACTCTAACAACTTACTTGTTTTTAAGACACTGTAAGCCACACTACCTCTCTTATTCCAGACAGTTAATTGTGTGTGGGCATGTTTGGGCACAAATGTTTGTAAAATTGTACTTAATAATTAAAAGACCCTCTGTATTGTGGCATTAAAACACTAGTCTACCCTACATTTGCAGGTTTTGTATTCTGTAATTCTAGAGATACCAGAAAATGATTCTCTTCTGCACAAATACTGTCTTAAATAACCCTAATATACTACACAAAAGCTTTATTTTTTGTTGGTCTGGACATTAGACAAGTCTTTACTCAGATTTGCACAGTGGGCAGCAGATAAATACCCGGTATTTTTTCAATGACTATTCTACCAACTCTGAGGAGTAGTCGCTGTTCTTTCTAAGATAGCCAGCTAGTTGAATATAAACCTGTGGGTCAACATATTGCTCTGATAGGAGCAGTACAATTTTTTGAGCTATCACACGTGATCAAAACTCTGAAAGTTTAGGATCCCTGAAGTGAGGTTTATCCTAGCTCACAGGAAACAGACACAATCAAGCAAGTTACTCCAGAATAAAGGGAAGAAAGCTGGGCTTATAGCCACTGTCTCAAGTTTATACAGAACAAATAATGGGATTTCTATATCTTGTATTCAAAATCTTACCTCAGCTATTGTTTTCCCTTGGGTGTCTCAGAGGTGACTCCAGGTGAGTGAGGTTCTTGGCTCTAACCCTTGCAAGGCCTGGCATTCTTTACCTGACTGGGGGCTTGGGCAGGCAAGCCTTGACTCATCTCACTAAAGCAAGGTAGAATCATAGAATCATACAATGGTTTG